>NW_009931835.1:4441-22168 GCF_000696875.1 Nestor notabilis | reverse complement strand
CCAACCGCTGAAATAAAAAGAGATTTTTTTCTGGGGGTGGGGGAACTCTGCTCCCTTTTCTGCCCCGTGACGAGCGGCTAAATCCGAGATGATCCTGCCTGACCCCGTTCCTGGGTGTCTTCGTCCACGGGGCCACGCAGGGCCGCAGGGCCGGCGTATTTTGCGGGGTGCTATTTTTAGGGCATGGGGACGGAAATGGGGGGGCAGGTGCAGCGGAAAAAGACAGCGCTGGGTGGAAGCCGGGGCACTCAGCACGTCGGATCCCGTGGGTGACACGAATTGCTCGTGGGTGGAGGGAGAAAGAAAGAAGGACCCCACGGCACCCACCCCGCAACCCAACCCAGAGCCTGAATTTGCCAGACAGTCGCCCTGGTGCGCGCTCCCGGTGTGCGTGACCCCGAGGAGCAAAGGTGGCACCGGCACCTGGTCCTGCCCCTGCCCGTGGCCGTGGCGTTCAGTGGAACCGGGGGCAGGTTCCCAGACCGGACGTGTTTTACCACCCAAACCCCGTTTGGATGGATGGGGTTCCGGTGTTCCTGCGAGTGTCCCTCCATGGCCCACCCAGCCTGGCCACGACGGCACCTGCCCATGCTTGTCTGTGCTTGTCCGACTTGCCCATGCCTGCCCTATTTGTTCTTGCTTCTCCCGCCTGTCCCTGCCTGCCCTGTCCGTATCTGCCCTTTCGGACAAGCAACCCATCAGGGTCTGAAGCTGGTGCTGTTAATCGCTGGCAGGGAGTTAATATCCATTTACTGGGGGCTGCACCCCCTCGCAGCTGACCCTTTCATCTTTAATAAGCTGTCTCCTGTGGGAAATGGGTGAGGAAAGAAGGTTCAACAGGGCAAACTCAGCTCTCCCCTCTCTCAGATCTAGAAGGGGCTCCCCAAACACCCACTGTCACCAGCCTGAACAGCAGATAGTGTTTGAAAGTTGGGGCCATGCTACCAAATGTTTTACAGTAGATGTTTAACAATCCCCTACCCAGTTATTAAACAGGAATGGGAGTAAATTAAAATGGCAAAGTAAAATGAAATAAAAGCCCTCTTTTCATTCTAAGAGACACCACCTAATTAAGGAATATTTGAATCCCACAAAAATGCAGACTCTCCATAGTGACGTAAAATTTCTCTTTGAAAACTGCAACCAAACACAAACTGACCCAATCCAGCCCAGGCTTAGGCACAGCCTCAGTGCCAGCTTTGATCCCTGGCTTGCTGAGGGCCAGGGCAGGCCAAAGGTAGGGGCTCCCTGTCTTGACTCTACTGCAGCCCAGATTCCCTCACAAGGGGCTTCTTTTTGGCTTTTATGTTCTTATTTTTGCAGGGCAGGGAGGCAGGCGCAGCCCAGAGAAGCTTTTCAGACTCCAAGTTAGCTGGTGGCAAGCCAGGGCAGCACCAGCTGCTGGCTTCAACAGCCAGGCCCCAGTGCCTAACTGCTGGGGACAACCCTTGAATCTTTTTTGCTTCTCCTTTAGCACAGAAAAAGTCTCCCTTGAAACTATTTATCACACAGGCCCTGGGAATCTTGAATTATATTATGCTGTGCCATCACCCAACCAAGGCCTCAGGGCAAGCAGCCCAGGATTTTATGAACACCTTCCCGCCTACCATTTACTTATCAGTACTCTGGTTTCTATTCTCTAGTTGGCAACGTTTGCATGCCAGATATGTTTGCCATTTAGTACATCCTGCAGAGGTTAGAGAAATCTAACCCAGGACTTAGCTTAACCTTAACCTTTGTCAAACCTGTGGGGTTTGGTGCTTGCTGGTGGCAGCTGGGACATTCCCAGGGGTACAAGCCTGCCAGGCAGTGCTTGGAGGTGAAGCTTTAGGCTTGGTGCATACACTCCTGCACCAGGCTGCTCTTAAACAGGAAGCAGAGGGAACGGCAAGATGTTAAACCCAAATACAAAAAGGAACTGTGGGTGCAGAGCTCTTCCAGTGTGGCAGTGAAACAGGGAGGTGACTAGCTCCATTTCTCCAAGATGTTCATGAGCTGCCAAGCTAAGGATTTAGCAGCATTTTACAGCCACGTAAATTCATTGTTTTGTAAGACACTGTAAAGCATGAGTTTATCCACCTCTTGGCTGCTCCTGGTCGGCTTTGTGTGCTCCCCAAAGAAAGATCATTTCTGCAGTTGCAACTAAAAACCTGTCAGACACAGATAACACATGCATGTACACACACCTGGCTCCCAACCCTCCCCTCCACACGGACACCGATCTCATACAAATACCTTTGGATCATGCTTATTAGGAGAGTAAAATCCACATGGATTTTTCCACTATATAGGGAAAAATCCCTCAGCCTTGAAAGGAAGGCGATGCTGTTGGCATTCAGCTGCCTTCTTCCTTGAGCTCTCCAAGGACACAGCCAACCCCTTATGACCTCACAGAGCCCAGGACACAGGGTGACAGCAAAGTCCCCTTTAATGGCAGATACAGCTTTGTATGAGTGGCCTGTTTTGTAGCGTTTGCTTTATTTTTATTACTTTATCAATTAAGAAGCAGAGTCCCAAGTTTCCTGGGAGTCAAGGCATTGCTTCCACCCTTTCTCAGCTGTCCATCTCTTGAGGAACTCAGAAATTTACGCTGCCCATTTTTTGGATCTAACTCAAATTAAAAGTGGGGAGTGGAGGGTTTTATTTAAAAAAAAATTAAAAAAAAAAATTGCTCTGAGCTTCAGAAAATATATGTCCGAATCATAGAATCATAGAATCAACTGAGTTGGAAAAGACCTTAAGATCATAAAGTCCAACCATTTGCGTAGCACTGCCAAATCCAGCACTAAACCATGTCACTAAGGGACTCTTCTGCATGGTTTTTGAACACTTCCAGGGATGGTGATTCCAGCACTTCCTTTGGCAGCTTGTTTCAATGCCTGAGCACCCTTCCAGTGAAGAAATTTTTCCTAATATCCAATATCCTGCCCAGGTCAAGCCTATCTTACCTGCTGCCCTGCCAGAAGCATCACTTGCAGCACCCGCTCCTCCCAAAGGACCCCTGGCTGTCCAGGGACGGAGACAGCCCAGATGTGGGGCTGGAAAGGGTAATGCTGAAAGGCCATGAATGCGCAGAGAGCCCGTGCTGGTCCCCACACAGGGGAGAGGGACGTGCATCTTTTGTATATCACCTTCTGCCTGCTCCTTTGAGAAGGGCCACCTTCACCTCCCGAGAAAAGGACCCCACCTCTACCCTTGCACTGCTCCGACACGGCACGACACCTTCCAGCTCAGAATCCCCCCCACCAACACCAGCTTCGTGACTCATGGAGGGCAGCAGTATCATTTGCTGGGCTGGCACAGGGCCCTGGTGCTCGCCTGTGACAAAAGGGATAGATTTGTGTGCTGATGGTGGCATGGATGTGCAGGCTTGTCTGTGGTTGCCAACTCTGGGAGGAAGCATAGATCAGCACTGACAGAGGGTGGTTGATCGATGGCTGGGTATTATGGGGGGCTGTGGTACATGTATGGTGCCAGCTTCAGTGTTCCCACTCCAGAAAACCAGGGATTATATCAAAATGGCAGCTTACAACCATGCCTAAATAAAGGTGCTTGCTTACAAGCGCAGTGAACCCAGCCATTTCATAATGCCAGCACTAGATTTGCTTTCCATATTTGCATCTGTGGCTTGTCTGAGCTCTGCATGTCAGGGAATTTAAAAACAATCATTCGTATTTTTTTCCTTGTTTCTGAATGAACCAGGCTCCTGCAGAAAAATAGCAGGGGGGAATATATTTCTGTTCGGGGATATAGCATTCTAGTCAAGGCATTTGTAGAGTAAAAGCGTAAATGTATAAAGCTGCGAAGAGATAATACATGGGGAAATGATTTTTAAAATAAGGAGGTAAAACCAGGATTACACTTTTCCAGAAGCAATTTGTAGGCTATGTGGCAATAAGAATTGGTACAGCAAGTGAAAAACTTGGATGTACATATATATATGTATAGATATATATTTAAAACAAATGATTAAGGTCACAAAATGATGGTGTACAAGCATTAAAGTGTGCATAAATGCTCACGCACGTACACAAGACACGTATGTACATGCACAAGTCTTTACAACCAGCATTGTGTGATTCTTCTTTTGCTTTCAGAAGGTTTTAAGATTGTGAAGCATTCTGATAATTTACACTTACCTACAGTTGGGGTGGCACCTGGTTCACTTCTTGGCAATGCTGGTGTCAATAATTTATTTAAATGACCAGAGGGGACGTGTTATGCATTAACGATTACTTACGCGCTCTATACATATTCAGATTTTGACTCCTGAGACTATGCAGGTTTAGTTTGCCAAGAGATGCTGCTTTCTCTCCAGCAGGTGTTATTAACTGAGGCAGCGTTAAAGCAGCAAGTAGGGCCATGGGAGAGTATCTCCCTCCCACAGCTGAGAAAGGCCAGGAACAGATTGTATACTAAACTTCAGTAAAGCTGAAATACACTCAGGATGTTATCTTGCAATCAAAGATTATTTAAACCTCAAACCTGCCTTTGAGTGCAGAGATTATAATGGGATCTACTACATTTCAGAGCCAAATCTCTGTTGCCAGGTTATGAACTCACACTGCTGTCGGTCCAGTCATTGCTGGCTAGCCATCTCTTCAGCCACCAGCACTGCATTTTTAAAGGATGGTCTTGGAAATGTGGGACATGGGAGGGACCAGGGATGCCAGGGAGTCAGTCTGGATCAGGAGTGACTCTTTCTGTAGCATGGGAGGGAGTGCCATGCCCACAGCATCATTGCCTCAGCGGAGCATGGATGGAATTACTGAGCACATCTCCCTCCATGACAAACTTGTTTCCCTTGTAAGAGGTGAGATGCCTCTTCAAAGCACAAAAGAGGGAGGATAACTGGCAGGTGGGGCTCTGCTTGTGCATGCAGAGATTTTCTCCTCTCCCGCCTCCTTCCCCAAGGTCTCGTTTTTGTGGTTGTGGCTGCCTTTGAAAGGCAGTAATGAGGTAGGAAATGTTCATGCTCCTCCTGATGTTGAAGGGGCTCAGAGCAGGATTGATGCTGGATACCTGGAAAAAGAAACTCTGAAACAAGAGCAGTATTTGGAAGGAGTGTCGACCAAAGTGTGGTTTTTTTGGTTGTACATGTGCAAATCACTTGATATATGTGCCTACATGGACAAGGGCTGAAAGCAGAGGATCATTTAAAGGACTTCTTCCTAAATGGTGCTTCTTGTTGCAAACATGGTCATTCTTGCTTGAGAAAGCCTATCTTTTTTTTTTTTTGGTCTTTTTGGGACAATATTAAATTTTAATTGACAGTATGGATTTCTAACTCGGTTAATCCTAACAGTGCCCTTAAGACAAATCAACATAGCATTGGTAGGAAGAAATAATTCCCTTAGTGGAAGCTGGAAGGTGGTTTTCTTTCTCTCCTGTGTCAGAGAAATAAAAATCTTCCCCAAAATCTGTTCCAAGAGGCATAGTCTATGCATGGGGCTGAGAGCTGGGACCCATAACCACTAATCCCAGCTCTGACAGACGCCCTTGGTGGCAAATTTCCCCAATCTCCCTTTCAACACCTGTAAAATGGAGATAATGAGAACGATGTCCTCCCTTCCTTGGGGCTCGATGCGTTACTAACGTGTGGCGAGCTGTTGGAGGCTGGTCCTGCAGGCATGCCTGTGTACAACCAGCTCACTCCTATCGACGCGCTGGTATTTTGCTGCCATTTGGTTGGCATAAATATCCCACAACAGCGCAGTGCTCCAGACTATCATGGGCAGGCATGTAGCAGTCATCCTTTGTTTTCTTTACATGATTTTAAGCACCAAATAACATCTCTTTTCCTGGAGCTGCAGGCAAACCATTTGGCCTCCTGGCAAACAGCTTTCCTAGTCCTCGTAAGCATGCTGCCATTTGCTGAGTAGACTTGTGTTACGCTTTCTGCCCCTTCTTCTCAAAATGTTTCTTTCTTGAGAGGCAGGGAAAGATGGTATCATTTTATTTCATTTCATTTTCCAAGCCCAAAAGCTGGCAGAAAATAGCCACCTCTGAACAAACATGGCTGGTATAGAGCAATGGCAGTGGTGGGGATGCTTCCCAGCTGCATGGGCTGTGAGCCTGTCTCATTTAAGATTGGCGTTGGAAAGAAAGCAGCACTTTGAGAGGCTTTTTCAAAAAGCACCCAACAGACCCCAGCGTGAAGTGACAAGAGATCTGGGAAACATCTAAATGGCACTCAAAGGGGCATTTTTTTGTCCTTGGAGAGATTTTTAAAAAACTCTTCTAGATTGACAAACTGTCAAGGAGTGAACATGAGAGACATGTTTCTGATTTTTCAGGCTGAAGCACAGCACAATGAATCGCACTATAGCCGTAATAGAGGCAGGCAAGTGAGAAAGAAAAAGGAAAAGACAGGCTTGCTCAGCTCCCACCTCCACGCATTTAGCAGCATGTCTGTGACCTGATCAAGCTGCTATGGTGGTCTTCAGTGTCATGGGGAAACTGTCCAGCAGCAGCCACCATGACCATGGCTACCAGCCTAGGCCACCCAGGACAACCCGCACTGCTGGTTCTCTCCATCTCTGCTGCAAAATGCTGAGCAGAGCCACCCTAATTGTAACAAAATCCACTCTCCCCATTGCATCAATAAAGTACCATTTTTACCTCTTGCCTTACTTAGAAAAGCCACGTAAGAAATCATGGCAGAGAGGGCCCAAGCCACACCGAGGAAAGGAATTTAAGAGAGGTGAATCCTACATGCGTATCCTATCCTGTTAATCCATCTTAGAGAAACCACACTGCCTCTCTCCCTCTTTCATCTCTCCTGGCTTTTAGGTCAGGCTTGTTCTAGCTATTTGTACCATAGGTAGAACCAAGGGGGCTCCCAATTCACTGTGGTAGTAGTAGTAGCAGTAGTAGTAAAAATAGTAATTATAATTATATTAAGAGACTGGTCTGTAGCCAAAACAAAATCCCTTTTCACACATTTCTATTTAGATGTAATCCATAAAAGTTCATTTTTATGTCAACACATTGGCAATGCAATAACCCCGTAGCAGGGGCTGGAATAGGCATAGGCATAGCTATATGCATATTTATTTTACATCAGCTCATTTTTACATGAGTGCGTGTGTAATTACACGGCACGTAAGAATTTGTTCTCCTGTGTTCACTGGGACCTACATACATAGCAGTGTGCCATTTACACAGTGAATGTTAAATGACTTCAGTTTGTCCTTCTGGGTGGTGCACAGGTAACAGCCTAACCTGTTTTGATCAGCTGGTGTAACTCTTTTACAGCATCAGAGGGGATCACCAGGCTTATAACTTCACAGACAAGGAATTGGCCCTTGCCACTAGTAGCTCTAAAAAAAAAAAAAAAGGAAATAAAAAGAAAAAGCCCAGACTAATTGCACGAGGTGCTACCACTTCCCTCCTCTGATCTGGCATCTCCCCTAGCAGCAGATTTTCTCTCTGGCTCATCCAGCCCTGGAGTCAGGTGGTTGTCAAGAGCTGACTTTTTCCCCTCTGGTATTTTGGCTCTAGGTCTCCAGGTTGGAGGCCACAGTTTTCAGCACCTGCTAATAATTTTTTTAACAGATGCTAGAAAGGAAAATTTCCAAATACAGCAGATACAATCTGCTGTAGCCTGGGTCGAGCATGGACCGCAGGGTTCATTTGCCCTAGAGATGGGGGGCTAATGATGCCCATCATTTTAGCAAAATTCTTGTCTTCCTTGAAGATGATGGTCAATGTAGCACCTTTGATGCTTGCTGTGTGCAAGCTCTCCTCTTTCTGCTGTGACTGGTTCCTCCATCAGCGTGGGTAGGAGAATTCACACTGCCAAGAACGGTCATTTGCATTTTTTCAAAAAAACTTTAATTTAAAATCCAAAGGAAACATTGAACTGATTCAATATATGCAGGTTCAAGTTGCAGTACCACCATGGGAAGAATTCAGAAGCTCTGCTCCTTGCAGAGATCAAGTCTCAAATGAATCTTGACATAAACCCCCACTTCAATATTTCTGGCAGCTCTCTGTCCCATGACTTCCACCTCTCTTTGCTAAGCAAGTCCCCTGCCTCCTTCCCTCTGTTTTTCTTGTGATAGTGTGTGTATTTTAATCCACTAGAACTATTTGTTCTCATAGCCTTCCGTGGTCAGCAGGAAGTAATGGGACCTCCGAATAGCTCTTGAGAGGCAAGGGAAATAAATAAAAGACAAGGAAATTGAAACAATAACAACGAGCATACCATCCAGGGCAGGTTTCCATTAGGCTCAGGAGGCAAATGACAACAGGCGTGGAAGGCTGTAGATGAGACAAAATGTCTCATAAGGTTTTGCCACTCTCTCATGGCATTAGCTAGACATAAATATGCCTTTTTATCTTTCTCCGGGGTCCTAAGCTGACACAAGGCTTAAACCAGGAGAAATGTAGAAGGATGAATATTTGCAGAGTGTTACAGCTGGGGCTTCTTACACTGCCTTTTCCCAGTATATATGTATATAAGTACATATGCATGCCATATATGTCTGTAACATCAGCCAGGTCTATGTGCTGGTAAGTGGTATGGGTGAGATGCGTTGCCTTCCTCCAATGCTCATCCTCATCCCAGCCCACAGGCAATGGGTGCACCTGCTTTTCCCTATCGTCCTTTCAAAAGTTACCTTTAAGGTCTCTTTCACATATAAATTACTTTCAAACATACCCATCATAGGGTCAGAGCCTGAAGGTGAAATCAGAGAGTCCAGGTGAATGTTATTCCCATCCTTCTCCCTGTTGCCCCTCCCTTTTATTTTTTCCTGCTTGCAATACTCCCTTTTAAAATTTGGAAATTAAAGTTATTTTCCTGCCAATGTTTTCTGCTTCCATGTGGCAAACATTCCGCTTTCCAGTGGAGCAGGAGCCAACATGGCTGCCTCAAGCATGCATCGGTTTTGTGTATCCTGACAACTCTTTCCTAGACAAAGTGAACAGTCCTGAGATCTGTTCTGCCTCCCCTTAATCCACTTGTGTGTCTCCCTCAGTTTTAGTACATTGTGCATGAACCTAAGGCAAAGCACTGGCTAATTTTCTTTCTCATAAATGTTTTTTTGAAGACATGGTTCATTTTATATTATCTATGAAACCTTTTCCAACTTTTCTCTGCACTTCTCAAGCCCAGATATACTGAAAAACATGACTTAACATCCAAAGCACTGACTTCCACATGATTGGGTCTGAGTGACTACTTGTCTTATTTTCTTGGGTCGCAAGTAAGTGGATAGTTGTCCTGATTGTTAGTTTTGCACACTTTTTGTAAGGGCTCTGGTCCTTACGAAATACAGATGACTGCTGGTGCAGGGACTGAGGCGGTGCAATAACATGGGGCATCTCACTGTCCTTTACAGGCAGAGGAGGTGAGCGGGCTGTAGAGATGCATTGGAAGTGTCAGTGCATGCCCTTACTCTTTTTGTTAGGCATCCAGCACATGTGCCCTTGGAGACAGGATTCCTGGCTTGGTGGCCATTATCTCTCCTGAACTACAGCTGTTCCTCTTGAATAAGAAAAGCATGAAAGATAAGGGAAAAGAGATTAAGGACTAGCAACTGTATTTAGTCAGTGCACCTGAAATATTCCTGTCAGTTGTTCTTGCTATGTTCATATCCTTTCATATATGCATGTATAGGAAATCAACAAGTATAGTAGTTGTATCTGCTTTTTGATATATAGGTATATGCACCATTTCTAGATAAAATCCATGGTTGTGATGCATCTTATCTTGAAATGTGTATTCTGTCCCTTTGCTGTGGAGAAGTCCCAATCCATTGGACCTAGGATAATGAACTTGAGATTAATTCATGATGTCAGTCACATTTCTGCCTGCATCTCTTAAGGGGCCTGCTTATGGAGTCAGTAGCTCTGGGTCTTAAGGAAGTGTGTCAGATTCTTTTGCTCTCCATTTCACTTTGCTTTTATAGTTTGCACTCTTGAGAAGAACAAGTCTAATACTGACAATGCACCTTTCCTTTTTCATGTAGTAGGAGCATTGCATCCTCTGCTGAACAGTCTGTAGCTGTTTCTTAGGATGTAGAAAAAACCTGCTTTGCCCCACATGAATACACCTTGGAAAACTAAACCTTAAATATGGTTTGTGTTTTTCAAGCATTGATTCAGGTGGCTACAGGTGGATTTTTGCATGCTAAGTTAAAATAGATATAAAATGAAACAGGATTTCAGCTCATAGCAGAGGCTAAGTGCCAGCTTCGAAAACCTGTATTTCAGGGTATGTTTTATGTTTTGCTTCAGTCTTCATGATATCATTGTTTACTGTGTTATCAACAGACTTTTGCTTCTGCTATACTTCTGCCCTTAGTATACATGTACTGATGACTGCTTAGCTCTTGCCAGAGCACGTCTCCCATATTGTGAATAAATTGCAGCTTGAAGTTGCCACTTTTTGCTCACATTAGGCAATCATGCATTTGTTTATTATGGTGTTGTTATGGTTCTGCCATGATGGACTTTGAGTATGATTATGTTATTCCTAGCAAGTGCATGAAAAAAAGATGGTGTCTTGTGCTCTGATCTGCCACCTACAAATCAAAGTATGTGATTTGACATTTAGCTAGTCAGATAATTGCTAAAGACATATGCCAGTTGGGTCAAGCCCAAAGTGATGTTGAAAAATAGCTGACAAACCCATGGTTAGGCATACCACTCTGGGCAGAATGCACCCCTGCAACTCAAATAAATCCACTAAAGCCTCCAAAAGTGGCTGCTGCTTCCCATCTGCCCTCTTCCTTTGGGGCTACGATTTTTTCTATCACTGTATTAGACACCATCTCCATCTAGGGACTGCAGGTCCCTAGAACTGCAGAGGTTCCTGCTGTGGCCAATTGGAGTCTTGGATCAGCAGCACTGCAGCTTTCCATGAGCACGAGGGCAAAGGCTGGGACTGGTGGTGATGATCTGAGAGCTTTCATTTTTGCAGCAACTTGCTGGGAAAGGATGAGGTAATGCAGGGAATGAAAGGAAGGGCGAAGACCAGACAGCCTGGGTGTCTCTTCTAGACCTTTCAGCAAATAGCGTGGGACACACACCTTGGCAGCTAGCTGGAGCCAAATAGCTTGGGGAAGTCCACCAAGAGGGACAGGAGTGAATGCAAGCAGTCCTACACTGACCTTGAACTCTGACTAAAGCCAGGTGGCTATTTCTGCAGTCCTTACTCAAGCCAGGCTCTCCTTGGACCTGCAAGACTTTGGTCTCTGCATGGGTTGCAGATTTTGGGCTCTAGCATACCCTGCAGTGGCAGTTTTCTGCAGAAAACTGCTCCCTCAAGGCCATGGCTCGGGGCTTCACCAGGAGAGAGTGAGCATGGGGGGAAGGGATGTTTCCAAAGGAGAAGTAGATTTTTTGTTTTTCTATAAACAAGTGGTTTGTTGGCTTCAGGCAAATGGCAGAAGGTTTTACTGAAAAGGCTTCTTTATGGGATTGTGGTTTTGCTTGGGGTTGCTGAGAGAAGTCTGTAAACCCCAGGAGCTCAAGGAGTTTGACAGGTTTGACAGGCCTTCCTGCTACTTATGAACACGAGGCTGGAGCAAGTGTTCCTGAGATCATGTCCCTGTTTTCCATCAAAGCATGCTGGCAAGCCAGAGGAAGAGAGAAGCTGTTTTCTTCCCTCATTTTATTTTCTTATTTAAACACATTCTTAGAATCTGCATTTCTGGATATTTTAAACTTTGTGTTTAAAATTCCTGTCAACCTTTCTAGGTTTTGGATTAGATCCTTCCAAAGAGCCTTGAGCACCTTGAAATTGTTACGGCAATTATTTCTAGTGACAATAGGAGAGTCACATAAAATATTTGTGTACATCACCTCTATAGAACATGCCAGCTTTAAAGGGCAACACTCTCACCTGGACCACTGTCATCCCTCCTTGTGTCCACTCACCCTACCGCACTCTACACACTATCCTGGTCCAAAGTGAGAGACAGATGAGAAAATAATGGAAATGGAAGTGGAATTTACTGAAGAGCTGCATCTGTGTCATGTGAAGTAACAGTAAGGGCTGCAGCTCCTAGTGCTGACAGGGAGAAGAGCCCTCTTTACCCTCCCTGGGTCAACCTATGCCTACACACCACTCCTGATCTTACTCAGTGAAGGGAGTGAGTGCTTCTAATTAACATCACAGACTTCTCGAGTTTGCAAAGTGAATGGCTTGGATTTCTGCTGTAGCAGCAGTGGCTGCTACAACACTTAAACCATTGCTGGTCAGAGAGCTGTTGCAGTGCCTGAGCTGGAGGTCACTGCCCTGAGCATGTGGCAAAGGGAAAGCCTGGAAAGAATCAGTAATACATGAAAAATGTACACATAAAGAGGAATTTCTTATTTCCTTGAGTGATGGTAATTTAATTTAAAAGGAAATCCAGTGACAACTTCCTAGGAAATAAATGCCTTTTTGTAAATCCCTCTTTGTGGTGAAAAGGTGCTTAGCTGAAAATCAGCTGAATTCTTCTTACTCTGGTTTCTAATCATGCCTTAGTTCCTCACCCAGCCTAAAGCTTGGGAAACTGCAATGAGCTCTGACAACATGAACAGGCTGCTTAGGACAGAACAAACCCAAGAGATTAAGTTAAACTTGCCAGCTGAAGCTTCAGCTTCTGAGCTTTATTGAAAATGCAAGCTGGAGAAATCTCCGGACCCGAGATGTGATCCTGCTAATATCTGAGTCCATTAAATCTTCCCACCTCACGGAGCTCCCTAGACCTGGGGAAGTCTCCTACCTCCTGAAGAGAAGGAGCAGCTTAGCTCCAGAGGTCATCCTTGTAATTCCTTAGCCTTATCCCTGGCAGCACCTGACCAGCCCACCTTATCCAACTGTCCCAGTCTGGAGGCTAATGGGCAAACCACTTTATTCAGCGCCAGCTTAAAAATTAAAATGACAGTCCCATAGGCAAAGCACCAGAGAAGGCTACTTGGACTGAAGAAAGGAAGGCAAGCAAAGGAAAGCAAGCCCTTCACTACAAACCCTCTAGCTCTCTTCTGCTTTCCTCTTTTTTTTTCTTTTTTCAGTATTATTGAGGACTTTTAACCCAAATCATGTATTTCAGCCATTTCATTCTCATATAAAGCCACTTCCTGGTTCTCTGGGCTCACCATGATGAACTATGTCCTATCATTCTCAAGTACTTTCATGGAATAAGTATTTCTCTCCCACTTTTGTGGATAGAGAGTCATGAAATTTTAGGACTTCTTCCATGCTACCTAGCCACTTAGCTGGTTTCTTTGTGCAAGTTAATAATGTAGCCACGTCCTTCATATATTACTGTTAAATTAGGGTAATGACTGCAAGTCCCAAATGACTATGCTAGGACAGTGCAAACATTGTGGTGACCTGTGTACCAGAATGCATCATCTAGACAGGACAGAGGAAATACTAATGTTTCAGCTGTGTAAGGAGGAATTGAGGTACACCAAAATTTAAAAGACATTTCCATGCAGAAAGTGTATGCTAGAAGCAAACCTTCTATTTGATTCTACCTAGTTCTTTGCCACCTTGTGGTTCTCTCTCTGACTAGCTTGTCTCTCTGTGGGATTAAGTGCTCTTTGTAGGTGCAGATCAGCCAGGGAAGCTAGAGGAGTTCTCACCACAATTCACAGGTTTCTCATGGAAAGTGCAGATGGTGCACATGCTCTGAGCTGCAGCTAGCTCCAAGCTCTCCCTCTCTGCATAATCATCTGCATCACATCCTACAAATGAAAACCAGAGCATCCTTCAGATACCTAGGTCATTAAACAGTTGGTTACAACCACATGAAACCCTTCAGAAACTGCAGGAATTTCCCTATAGCTTCAAGTCTGGATTTGGGGTGCACCTCCCCCTGTAGCCCTCACTCCCAAAGCATCCCTGCACTTGTGTCTGCTCTTTTCTTGAATAAGGGATGTCCAACACAGCCTTCTGAATTGAACTCAGCTCCCACTCCACAAGTCATTTTTATTTTACTGGGATACTAGTGAAACTGTAGCTCAGTAACTGATGTTAAGAGGAACTTTTAACACCTCAACAGCAAATGGAGGAGAGTGTTTCCCATTAGCGGCTGAGGAAGTAGTGCTCCTGTAACTTCAGCCCTGAAAGCTAATGAAGCTCAGATTGTGGCAGTGGCCTTTGATGTAGAGATGCCTGAGGTCAGTGTAGCTTTCAGAGGTGCCAGTGCTATGCAATGTCACCGCGTTCGTCTGGGCAAAGGCCCAATAACTCTAATCCTGTAATCATGTTTCTGTAAGCAACAGCATTTATTGTGCAGATAGTGGGGGATAGTTGCAGCAGTAATTACATCAGGGATACGCAATAGAGGAGAAGCTAATCCAGCCCTGTAATACCATTTCCAGTAGAGGAAGTTACAACCAACCACTTCAGTAAATTAAGTAGCAAAATATTGGAATCAGTTTAGGGAGTGAGTGCTGGAATACAAATGCCTTGCTTGGCCATCTAATCCATCTCCCTGCCAGTACCCTCGTTCTGTTAGGGGAGTGATGATAACACACTGGCAAAAGTCAAGGAATTCAAAGCTGTGCCTTGACACTCCATCTTTGGCTCCCACTAATACACGGGGGGGTAGAAGCACTCACTGATGAGTTTGACACTGTTAGCTTTGAATCTAATTCCTTCTCTTGGGTTGTTTCACAACCTCAGGCCACATACTATGTATTTTATGTCTTCTAACATAGGCTGTCATCTTCCAGGTGTACGTGCATTGTTAGAAAAACACAATAGCTTATTCCACTCTAGTGGGGGGAAATACACATATGTGTAAATATGGTTCATCCAGGAGGTAAGGAGAGCCTCTAACAAGCTGCTCTGCTGTTCTGACGTTCCTGTTATTTTATTTTATACTCAACTCCATTATAGATAAATCTCTTCTTATGTGTATCTTATTAAACAGAGCTATTTTATGTTATAGAAGTACTAGATATTAAAAAAAAAGTCACTATTTTAAAGAGGAGAAATGAATGGGAGCACTTTATGCCCATTTTCTGTGTGGATATCTCCAACTTTGGTGGGGGTTCTGTGTGCAAAATTAGTCATGAAGAATCAGTTCTGTATTTCAAGAAATAAAGAAAAATGCTTGTTTAAAGATAACCTAATGGCAAACTGCAGACTTCAGTTGTACTACACACAAATGCATGCAAACACTTATACATACAGACAAATATATACTATGTATGCATGCATATATATTTTAAAAACATACACACAGATTTCCTTTAGCTCAGTGCCTGAAAGTTCATTTGTGGGCATCCTGATTCTTGATATATTATTTGTAAACAGAGGGCCAGGAGACTGGAGTATTTCCTTGACTTCAATGGATGATGAGGCCTCAAGCTGTGAACTCAGATTGGGACCTCTAAGTATCCTGCTGCTACCTAACAGCTTGCTGAAAAATGACATAATTTGTGACATCAGCAATATGCTGCTTTAATAGAGGTTTGTAAAATGGTTTCCACCCTTGTGTGTCAAGACAAAAACATCTATCCTTACTAAACCCAAGGTGGCCCCCTCCTGTATTCCTCACACACTTTGCAGCCTTTGTACTTCTTAGGTATATGTTGCTATAAAGTCCCAATACCCAAAGAGTGATAGGAAATAGGTAATATCCACACGAGAACTCCCGCCCCATTGGTGCCAGGGAAGATGTCACTTTTCAGAAGAACAGTGGCTGCCAGTGGGAGGTTCAGCAATGCAGATTTTAATGCGGAGATTTAATTTCAAACACAATTCACAGTTTGTATGCAGTTGAAAAATGTTTATTACCACCTGGATGTCCAGGACACTGTTTTGGATGAAATAAATTTCAATTTGGACAATGCCTCATCATTTCAATTGATGCCTTTAAAGTGTTTCACAGCTCTGCAAACAAGATGTTTCAGACAATTCTAATATAACAGCAGAGAACACACCAATTTAAAAATCACCCGAAATAATACCAAAAAAGTAACTGACAGCCTCGGATAACAAAACATTAGTCTGAAATGGATTCGAATGTGAGAGTTGTAATGATTTTTGCAAATGTTCTATTCTATAATACAATGAGAAAAATGTTTTGCCTCTTGGAAATTATATTTGCATCTGTAGTAAATTTACTTTAAAATAAGATGCAAACTTAAAAAAAAAAAAAGTTTTAAAGTATATAAACCTTGTCAGAATCTGAGCAGCAATAAGAGGCGTGCATCTTGACATGAAAGATTGGATTCATTGTTGTGTCTCTGATACATGAAATGAAATCAGTGCCTATTAGGAAAGACACCTTGAGAGTCACAACCTCCCAGTCACACCTTTAGCATCTACTGGGGTTTCTGGCTGGAACAGGGGTTGATGCACGTACGGCAGAAGGCCCTTCACACATGGCTTCTTGTAAATGGTAGTGCCTCAGGAGACAGATCCTCTCTGCAAATGAATGCATGGGGGATGAAGCACGATACCTGCCTGTTCAGAAGTCCATACCCTTGGTTTTCCAGCCCAGTGTAATCGGGTATCTTTGCTCCCTGAGGCAAAGGTGCACTGAGTTAAGAAGAACATTGAAGAAGTCAGGAAGGCTCCATTAGAATATAGAGACCTTTTAATCTCTCTAAATAGCAGTCTTGTAAGCCTTCCTGACAGGGGGTGGGGGGAAGAGAGAAAGAGAGAAAGAATTTTTCTGAGGGGGAAACTGTTCATTGGCGTAGATGTTTATGCAGGAGACTAATGTGCATATACAGCTTAACAAAGTATATGGATAAGAAAGTGAGTTTCCTATTCTTCCCTTGTTCATTTTATAAGGTTCCTCTTTCTTCTTTTTTTTTTTTTTTTTTTGTTGCATCTGTTCATTTTATAGCATTAAAAAAAAAAACCAAACAAAAAACCCCCAACAAAAAACTATAACATAAAAATATCACTAGAAAAGACCTCAGGGTTCACCTAGTTCACCCCCTTCATGAAGGTCCTGTGGCAGATGCTTACCTAGCCTGCTCTAAAGAAACCTCATTCCTTTTCTTTAGTGACTTATCTCATTGTGGAATTAGATATCTTTTTTGTTTTATAAATAATGAAGATGTTCACACTTCCCTTTGCTGCAAATTAAACCGATTTCAGCCTATCCTTCTGCCTACGCATGCCAAGAAAAACGGGTGACTCCACTGCAGAGTATGAAAGGGTGGGCATGCATCTGCCCTCTCTATCTTCATCCCTCAGCCATTTCTCAGCCAGACTCCACCAGTATTTCCCTACCTCTCAGACTGTATATCTGTTAACATTTGCTCTGCAACTTGTGGTCCGTGCTCATCTACTTCTTACTTGTAGTTGTCTCTTTGTTCCGGTTGGTAACTGGATGCAGAGAACTAGCGTAAGGGCTTCCACAGACAGCTTCAGAAAAAAATCACTTTATATGAGCTTTTACCATGGAAGAGATCAGATATTCTAAGGCTGAATGGGAGATGTGCATGGAGGGGAAGCTGCAGAGGCATATCTCAGTGGGTTCTGCCAGCTCCTCCCCAAATGCCATCGGGAACCTCAGGGATGCGAAGATGATCACATTGAACCCGCAATGCAGTTGGTGAGCTTCAGCCTGCCTTTGCGTTTGTGATAACAGAAACAAAATATGTTGTAGAAGCACAAAACAATTTCTGCTTTTGCCTGTAACACTGACTTATAACTAACCTCAGGTGTCTGGTGATTTCTGGCCCTGTTTTCTGTGCATCGGCTGTGTCAGGAGGGAAAGCCATGGCTTCTACTTTCGTACTTGGTTCTCACAT
>NW_009931835.1:232-4428 GCF_000696875.1 Nestor notabilis | reverse complement strand
AGGGGGGGGGGGGGGGAGCGGAGAGGAGGAAGGGGAAAGATGCAGCTGCAAAAACAGTCAGTGAAACATAAAAATCCCTATTGTTTTGTTGTAGTTCTCAGTGCCCTTCAACTTCTGGGCACAGACGAGGCCTCCCCCTGCTCAGGTTCAATACGCAGAGGAGCCTTGGGGCTCAGAGCTCCCTCCCTACTTTCCCTAAGCCTTGTTGTCAATCGTGCTTTTGTTCATGGAAAAAAAATAGCCCAATGCATACTAATTTATAGCCAGGGAAGCAATTAAAAAAAAGTTTATTATCCTTTCCCCCCCACCTCTCAAATGGAGTGTTACAGCAGCAGGGATTTTTGACAAACTTGACACAAACTGATGCTGTAAGGGGGAAGCAAGGCCAGGAACCAAGCGTAGATCTTTGCATCTCCCCTCCATGTGAAATGGGACAGCCTTCCAATTTTCTCTGTCTGCCTATACTTGGGAACATGCACGCTTCAGGAGGACGTAGGCACAAAACCACACTTATTTCCCTTGGCTTTGACAGCAAATGTGCACTGTACACATCGTGCTCACATACTCACTTTAACAAATGCTAGTTAATTGTTAAAGAAAGAAATGCTTAAAAGAGCTACAATGTAGAGACATATTTAGGTTTATTACTGAACTGTAATAATGAACAGAGTATTAGACACCAATTAATCCATATGAAGTCAGCTAATCCAGTTCACCTCTGGATTTTGTAACTCCTTGGAAAATCTTAGATCTGCACCAGTAGAGATTTTGCCTTTAGTACAGGACTGGCCTTTTCTTTCAGGAGGAATTGCTTTTTCAAAACTGACACTAAAGGAAGCATTAGATGTCTCTACCTATTATGTATTCTAAGTGGTCTCTGAGTAAAGTGTCATGATGCAGAGGTGAAAGTGCCTGAATGTGTTGAAAGGAACAGGTAGGCTTCTGTGAGTACCCCAGCAGTCATGCAAGTGCTGAGGTTGAGCCATGACAGTGATGGGCAGCCTCTGCAGGGTGAGCTCCTTCTGGGGCATCTCATGGGCAGAGAGCACAGCTCTTCACTACACTTTGTCTCTGCCCTACACTTTGAATACTACAGACTTGGGGGACCTTCTTTCAGCACTTTAAAGTAAAACACAAGCCCTTCAGTGACAGCTCCAGTGTTGATGATTGAGGAGGACAGAAGTGATTTTGTTCACTGTGCAGCCCTTGTGCGTATTCTGCTACTGGTTTCTCCCTCACTGGCAAGTATTTAATTCTGCATTACCCAACCACAGGCCTTTTTGTGACAAAACCGGAGGCAGAGCTGTCAGTGACAGTCAGATTTGCACCAATACATGTAGTACTGACTGCCTGAGCTGCATTTTTACACAGGGCAGGACATGCAGGTTAATAAAAAGCATTTCCAGTGACATCCCATAGTGTACCAGACCTACATAAACACTGCTGTATATTAAGGACTACTGACTACTGCAAAAGCAAGCCAGGAATGAAGCCAGGTATCAGAAACCTAGACCATGTCTTTCCAGTAGCATGAACATGTCCCCCATAAATTCTAGGCTATTGCAGGCATGGTTCACACAGGGACAAGGCTTTTACCTTCAGCAAGCTTCACTTTGGAAAATTCCTAATTGATGCATGTGCTCGATACCACAATAACATTAGCAATGCTAGCAGAAATGGGAATAAAACTATAAGCTATGTGGAGTCACACTTTAAATTAGAGAGTCCCGAGAAGGTAGCAGAGGCATTTAGCACTACTCCTTCTCACAAGGATGATCAAGTTCAAATGAAGCTAGCAGCCAGTGGGCACCTACAACAGCTCTAGGAATCAGGCCTCCTGCATTTCTGAAGACATTTTGAGCAGCACCTTATGGCTTTGCTATCACAGATTCAGGAGCTTCAGGTTTAATTTGGGAAGCAATAACCCCAGACATAGTGAGATATCTGATCTCTCTTCTGCTTGCTGTATGGCCACATGTAGGACATTTCCACTTTGCATCCCATTTCCTGCACCCCTGGAGGTGGAGAGGAAAGCTCCTCCTGTTCTCAGTGAGGGACACTGCTGGTGTTGAAGGCAGGCCTGGGGTGCACTGAAGGGACAAGGGGACCCAGTGGGGACTGTGAGGGAGAAGGAAGTGTGATGGAAATGGAAGGCACTGATTTCTTTGCTGGTCCTTGCAGGCACCACTGATGCCAGGCTGGTGTCTGCAGGTGGCTTTTCCATGGGTCCTGGCTGAAGCGGTGCTGTGAGCATAAGGGCAGCCAGAGCAGACTCTTCTGGTGGTTGAGTAAGGGCTGTGATTAAGGCACCCTTTCCTCCTTTTCCCTTGTCTCTTTCTCCTTCCCTATGGTGGTCAGGGCTCCTGGCAGCAGCCCAGGAAGGCACAGGGTTGTCCTGGCCCCTGTGGTGACAAGGCATGCCCTCCATCCATCCATGATCCATCCATCCATACACCCACCCACTCACCCATCCATCCATCCCAATAGTGGTGTGGGGCACTGGGGGTGTCCCCTCCTGCCACCCTGGGAACCACTGACACTTTGGCAGCTTCCTGACCCCAGGAGAAGGAACTCGTCCCCCATCAGTCAAATGCCAGCACCCAAAAAGGCCCACAGCCCCCTCTGCCCAGGGACACCCCTCTACGGGGTTGCACAGTGAAAAATAGAAAACAATATATTGCCCGCATGGGCTTTTATTCCCTTCTTGTCCTCTTCTTTAACTTTAAAATAGCAGTTAAAATATAGCCCTGTCCCGGGGCTTTGCCATGCCCTGACTCCGAAGGAAATGAAGCTGGGAGAAGAGGGCTGGGGCTATGGGATGGTCGAAATGCAGTAAAAAGATTAAAAAAACCCCTTTTCTTTCTTTTCTTTTTTTTTTTTTTTAATTATAATTCTCCCCCCCAATTCGAAATCAGAAATTACTGCTTGAAGAGCAGATACTCTGGTTTATTGGCTCGTAAGAAAAAGAAATGGAAAACTAAAAGAAAAATAAAAAAAAAAAGAAAAAGAAAGAAAAAGAAAAAGAAAAAGAAAAAGAAAAAGAAAAAGAAAAAGAAAAAGAAAAAGAAAAAGAAAAAAAAGGAAAAAGAAAAAGAAAAGAAAAAGAAAAAGAAAAAGTTTTCAAAGCCTAATTTCCACCAGATACATTTATTTTCCGTTGAAAGCAGAATTAAAACAATACGCGCGAGTAGGTGCCCATTAAACCTAAGCCACCTTTGGCTGTTAATCACGGGAGAAAAGGATTAGGAAAGTCAGTAAAGGAACACTGCGTTTTGAACGTCAAACCCCAGATTTCAGGAAGAGTCAGCTCGAGGGAGGACTGAAGCAGCCCAAGAAACAAGGAGGGATCCTTAATAAAAGTTAAAATTCAGTGTCGGTTTACTTCTCGATATGGCAGGGAACATGCCGTTCCTGGGAGGGATTTGTGGTTGTGAAATGCATCCCTCTGCTAAAATACCGTTTGATGCTTGTGTCGGAGAGGAAACCAAAACAATCTTTCCTTTCAAGCCCCGATTTCAAAACAAAACCAAAAGAAAAGAAACGGAAAAAAGCTCCAGAAACCCCAACAACAACAAAAAATCCCTCTAAATTTCAAACTGCAGCTTTGAACAGCTTTCCTGGCGGTATTTGCTTCCAACCTCTCAGGCGGAGTGTCCCTGTGTTCTCGAGTTCTCCCTGCCCTCCCTTCCCCCGTTTCTGCTGCTTGGATGGTAGGTTCAGAAGTAAATGCTCTGCTAAATAATTGCTAGAATTTAGGAGGAGGAAAAAAAAAATAGGGAAAAACAGGCAAAAAAAAAAAAAAAAAGAAGACGAGAAAATGCGCACTAGCATTCAGGTGCTAACCTACTTATTTGAAAGTAATTTCTTTTCCATTTTGCCCGTTTTCCGCCTTTAAAACAGAACGCTGAAAGAAAGAATAAGTGCTTTAACATTTCAGTGTTGTGCTCTGGTAATTACTTTTTTCACTTTTCCCCTAAGTTCCAATGTGAAAACCTCACAGGGGGGTCTTTGCTGTGGCAGGGCTACAGTTCCCAATCCCGAGCGCAAGATCTGCAATTACAAACCCATTCGGTGCCCTTCCCTATCATTAATATGCACAAAATCCTGCTGCTAATCTTATAATCTGTTTTGTTTCATCAATTGCTTGCCTAGCACCAGGCGGGAAAGGAAAAGAAGGAAAGAAAGAGAAAGAAAGA
>NW_009931835.1:0-201 GCF_000696875.1 Nestor notabilis | reverse complement strand
TGGCGGGGGGGGGGGGGGGGAAATCATGGAAAGCTTCCTAAAGTAAACGAAAAAACCAAATAAATCGGATTTTAATTCTCATAAAGCAAACATCGTTACACGGAAGCAGGATTTTCCGCTGGGGGAGGCGGTGTCAGGGAGAAACCCGAATATATCCAACATTTTCTTTGCATATTCGATTTCCCCGCGCCCGGGTCAAGA
>NW_009931834.1:534-957 GCF_000696875.1 Nestor notabilis | reverse complement strand
CGCTGCCCTGTCAGTTGAATCGCCCTCCAATCCAGCAGGACTGTTCAGTGAAGGGTCTCTATAATGGGGCACTGACAGACTGGTTGGGCACAAGAGTCTTGGCTTTCCTGTGGGGCTGAAGGACAAATCAAACACCAGGGGTTGAGAAAATCTCTCCCCCTTTCACGTCACAGCCCTAAAGCCGGTGGAAGAAACCAGCGCCCCAGAACCCCATGACAGGAGCTTGGGACTGTGGAGAGCCCATGTCGGAACAGGTGTATCCCGAAGGACTGCAGCCCTTTTGAAGGAAGCACGCGGGAGCTCTTTGTGAAGGCCTGCTGACCACGGGAGGGAGGACCTAAGAGCAGAGATGAAGTCTTAGCAACTTACCCCACAACCCATTGTCCCTTTGCCACCTGGAGAGAGGAGGCAGATTAGTCAGGA
>NW_009931834.1:0-455 GCF_000696875.1 Nestor notabilis | reverse complement strand
CTGCTCTCTTTTAGTGGGCAATCAGTTGCATTTCCTTCAGCGTGCAAGAAAGGACAGGAACACCTGTGATGAACAGGGATGGTCCCTCACTCTGTGGCAACAGCCCGGAGCTCTCGCTCACCCGTATTGCAGCACTTACTCGCCCCACGGATTTTGCACCCGGGGCGGGCGCAGGTTTATGTCAACCCTCAGCTGTTTTTCCTGTTTCCGTGTGAACGGCGCAGAAGTAGCGGGCAGAGTCCTGAGTCTGCAGGGTACGCAGCGACAGATATGCCTTAGACCGGGAATTGTCCCGGGAGACAGTGGCTCGACCTTTCACTGCTGCTGCGTAATCCGTGTAAGTCGAGGAGGTACCGATGAAGGATACCCATTCCAGTCTGCCTCCGGGTGCCTGACGGTACCACAGAACGAAGTAAGGTCCGAAGTTGAAGCTGGATGCGCGGCAGGAGAGGTGT
>NW_009931833.1:0-19546 GCF_000696875.1 Nestor notabilis | reverse complement strand
CGTCTTTCGCTCGCGGCCGGTTTCTGTTCATCATCCCCCTCTGGCACAGGAGCCCCGTCTGCGTCCCCGTGAGCCGTGACAGCGCTCGCTCCGTCCTGACCGCTGTGGGGAGGAGGAGGTCGCGGTGCCGCGGGGGTCGCAGCTCCGTAGGGGGCTGTGCCATGCGATGTCCCCGCCGTGTCCCGAGCGGGAGGCTGTGGGGCTGGGGGGGGTGTTGGATCTCGGGGGTCTTCTCTAACCCTTCTGCAGTGCCGACTCGGTTTCTTCGCGAGGCCGATCCCCTCCTGGGGGAGGCTGTTGCCATTCCTGCCCTGCCAGGGGTGGAGAAGGAGCATGAAGGGACATGACTGCCTGGGGATGCTCTGGCTCTGCACCTCTGAGCCAAGACGAAGCCTTGGGTGGTGTGGGAGCTGGCAGAAACACGGGTGACGTGTCTCTGAGCACACACTCCAGCGCTTCCTCACTCTGCACAAGGGGGTTTCCCACCCTTAGGCAAGTGCAGATGGTGTAGTAAAGCAAATAGCAGTTTAGGAAATAGGAACTTAAAAAAGCCTCTTGGTGAGTCAGGTTCTGGGGAATTCACCTAAAATCTTAGTGTCCTGGAGAAGCAATCTGCACGCAGTGTAAGATGAGTTCTGCAGTGGTCTGCGTGGCTGGGGAGCCACACGGTGCTGATGCCTCCCGCGCCACACCGGCACCCTGCTCGGGGCGGGCAAGCCTTGGTTTTAGTGGCAAAGTGATGCTCTGCACCAGTGTTGTTCAGTCAATGTTCAGTGTTGCGATGGAGCCAAGTGTCTGTCTGCAGCCGCGTCAGATCTTTGGCGTGGTGTCATCCTTATAGAGATTGGAGTTGCTTTTCCTCGTGTTCTCTTAGCTTCAGCATCAGATCATTACCCAGCACAGCCGTGTGCCAACCCCTGGCCAGTGGTTCTGCTGAGGAAAAAACCTGTAGTGCTTAGAAGTTTTTCACACTGCCCTTTTAAAAACTGGGATTTATCTAAAAGAGGAAGGGTGGGTTGCTCAGCTGCTCTCTCCTCACTTAATAAATCTGTGAGGAAAACAAGCAAAAAGGCCAAGTTTCAGTTTTGGTGGAAGTGTTGAAAGGCAGCGAGATAACAAAGCAATTCCTAAAGCTGATCTGCACGATGGAAATTGGATCAGATCAGATATCAGATGTGGTGTAAAAAGAAACTAAATCATTAACAGGAAGCAAAGCGGGCTGTGCTGGAAAATGTCAAGATGGCCAATGAACATCTGCAGCAGTCTGAATTTGAACTGGCCTTTTGGAAGCTCTGCATGTGCCTTAATAACCTCTGAACACCCATTTACTTATAAACTGGCACTTCTGTCCCATTGACTGTCATGGCTTTGCACGTTTCATTTTGTTTTGTTAGTGAGGCTCCAATGAAATCCTTCACCAACTTCCAGCTCTTCTTGGACGCAGCATTCCCTCAAAGCAGAAGATGCTTTGTATTGAAATGACTTCAGTTGCCACGCAGGGTAATTAAAAGGCAGGTTTCTTTCAGCAGGTTTTGTTTGGGTGTGTCTTCTTCATGTTCCTGACCATCTGTGTGTTAGCTCCTGTGGAAACAGCGTGGGACAGGACGGGATCATTCTTGATCCCATTTGTGATCACATTCACCCCAGTGAGCTACTGCCTGGCTCTGGTGAGCCTGTGTGTGTTTTCCAGTGGCATAGCTGTGTCTGTAACCAAGCCTCAGAGAAGGAGAGCATATACATTGGCAAATTGTTTCTAACCTAAATTTGTTGTACGAAGCACATGGCTGCCTTGGCGTTCCAGTGGCCGGCGTCCACAAGGAACCTTGCACAACCGGGATGCATTTCAGCCTTGTTTCACAGTGTGAATGTACCTGGGTGCTCCAGAAGTTCTGCTGCTGCTTATGCAGGGGGGTGCTGCTGCTCTCCAGGTGCTGGGGGCCATGGGGCATTAACATCTAGGTTCTCCCTGAAGATCCCATCCCACTGGATGTGATGGAGACAGTGATGTCCTGCTTTGTCTCCCCAGACTTTCAAGTTGTGCTGTACCTGGTGTGCCCACACTTGGGAAGTGAGCCCCCACCAGCAGGAGACCCTCCTGCCAGGGCTATATACCCTGTACAGGGTGTCTTGGTGAAGGGCATGTATGCAGTGAGGGCAGAGCACAGTTACAGCCTCCAGTGTGAAGTGCTTTTTCCTCTTGAGTGACTGTGGGCGATGCAGAAGCCTGCAGCCCAGCAGCTGAAATGCCTCTGTGAGAGGTGAGACTTCTGCCTCTCTTTGCCCAACAGGTTTCTAACCAACCTCCACCGGGCTGTGCTGCAACATAGCTGGTGTGAGGCCACTGCCACACTTTCCCTGCAGACTTTCTTGCTGCATTGAAGAGCAGATGGCAAAAGAGATGCTGTAATTAGTACAGGGAGAAAAGCTTTCTCCAGGGTTGCAGGGGAGCCTTAAACAACTTGTTGTTGGGTGCTGGGAAGGAATGTGGGTGCAGCACTGCGAAAGGGGGTCAGGCTGATGACAGGTTCTACAGTACATCCCTCCTCGCCGTGTGCCTTGGGCTCTGTTTGAGCAAGAGAGGTTGTGCTGGCACCTCCAGCAGGCATGGAGCTGGCTGCTGATCAGCATGCTCCTCTAGATGTGGGAGTGAGTTCCTCCAGGCTGGGGAGGGAGCTAAACCTGGGTCACAGGTCCCAGGGTTTCCTCTGTAGAGATAACACCCCTTTTCTCACAGCTGTCTTACTACCAAAAAAGCCCCAAAAGAATAAACCACTGTCGTGTTCCACCCTAGAATGAGGTGCTGGGTGACGTCTGCTTCAGAGGTAGGAGTTTTGGAGACATCTCTTTCTCAGCTGCTGGTGAATGAAACTACTTTTTGTGTTGTGAATTGTAGCCCATGACAGAATGTGGTGTGAGCAGCAACGTGTCCTTTTGTAGATGAGTAAGGGGAAGGGGGGGATCTGCTTTCCTGGGGGGAAGGCAGCTCTGCCTGCTGGGAATTGTGCCTGTCCTGGCTTTCCCCACCCATCAGAGGCTGAAGGCTGCAGCCTGGCTGTGTCAGATTCATAAGATAAAAAGGCTTTTTCCTTTTGCTCCTGTCTCTCATTGTTGAGACAAAGATGCTCTTCACATTGTCTGCTTGAAACTGCATCTGTCTAATGAAGGTACAAAATAGTACCCGAACATCCACTTTGTACAAAGATCAAGGATAATAAGATTCCTCTCCAATCAATTAGAAATCCCTTGAAACAATTAAAGCTCAGCCTGTCAGGCGTGAACATCAAAAGCTTTTGATGAATGTAAACCTTAAATGAAATCAACATTCAAAACCACTTTGTTGAGATGATTAAAACCCCTCATGAGAAAGTACTGAAAGCACTGGAAGAGCCGCTGAAAGCAAAGGCTGCAAAGGGGTGGATTGTTATGAGAACAGGTTAAATCTCGGGGCTGTTCTGGGGCTCTGTCCCCTGAGAGGGACCCCAAAACCCCCTTGTGCCGAGGCTGGCGGGCAGGCACGGAGCCAGAGCTTACTTAAGAGGCAGCGATGTGGGGTGAGGAGCCGCTTCCAATTGCGAGGCAGGCAGCACATGACATAAGATGCTCCAGACCTGCCTCCTGGGCGCTAGTTTAAAACTAAGGGTTATTGCACATCCTGCTCCTCAGCGCTGGGCTGGAGCTTGAGGGAGGAGAGGCTGAGGCTGCACAAAGGCCATGCGTTGTAAGGCTGGAGCCGGTGTCCTGGGAGGTGGGTTTGGGGGTGTCCGAGAGCCGGGTGTGAATGTTTGGGGGAAGGAGAGTGTAAAACTTGAGCTGTCAGGCTCGTGGTGCCCTTTTGGTCGAAGGTGTGGTTGTCACACTCGTGTTGGGATGTGGGGTGGGTGTATCTCCTGTCACTGATGGGGTTTTAAACTGAGTGCGGAGTGTGCTGCGTCTGCTGTTAGAATCCACTGTATTCCATGCAAATCCAGCACTCTGGAATCATGCCTATTTTGGGATTGCCCTGGTCAGACAGCTACATTAATGGCAGCTGATTTTACTGTCACCGTTGATTGTATTTTCATTTTCAAACCTGTTTTTACAGGGACAATGCTGTGTGAGGCAGATGCACCCGTGGCAGTTGCAGAACCAGTCCCTGTGGCTTGCTCTAATTTGGATCCTCAAGGGAGCTGTGAGGTGTCACTGGATGATGTACTGCTCAACTCATCAGCTAGGTTTGTCTTAGCTCAGATTTTATTTTCTCTGTGGTGACCTGCATGCATAGGAAACAGTTTGTATTTTATCATGTTTGCTTTGATTTAATTCAGATTAGATTTTGGAAGGAGTTTCAAACATTTGTTACTAATTCCAAAATCCAGAAGCTGAATCTACAACCTCACCCTCTCAAAAGAAGAGGAACAGAGTTAAATTTGCTGTACAGAGCTGCTGTACAGAGCTGCTGTACAGAGGCTGGAGCTTAAAGTAGCATGCATTTAATATCAACTTAAAGCACAGGAATGGTAGAATATTATTCACAGTCAGAAAGATCACATCTTCTAAAGGAACCTTGTGAGTTTTAAGTTCTATGTAGATGAGAAGGCACTGATCAAATAGAATACCCAGTGAGTACATCATGAAGTGTTGCTGTAACCAGAGGTGTGTCTCAGTGGTGGGGGATTGCCCATGTTCAGTACCTGATTTTCATCCAACTCCTATTAGTGTCTCTATAAATCTAAGCAGCCTCTTACTGAAGAGCAGGTTAGTATGTAAGGGTCTGTATCTCACAAAAAAAGATCTTTACCTAATTTTTTTCAGGCTACATTTGGATTACATGTTAAGGGGGACAAAAAGATGACTTGATTCACTGAAGAAAAGTAACTGAGGCTTTTTCCCTCCCCCTCTATTATTGGGTCATTTGCATGCTTTGATCATAAAAGCTGGTGGAGAAATGGTGCAGAACTATTGCAACTGAGGATTGATGTGCACTGAAAAATGTTCTCAGTGTCAAGGAGGAAATGCGTGGTAGGGAACATCTCGTAATCCCTTTGGGGAAACCAAGAAAAAATATTTACTTCCCTCTGGTTTCTGGCTTGCAGATCAGTTAGGAGAAGCAGTTCCACTTTGGACAGTAGCCTTGTCAAATCTTCTCTATGCTTTAAACCCTAACATAAGGCTCAAAGCAATAACTGTTGATTATCCCCTAGAAATTCAGAGAAGACTTTAACCAAAGTGAAGGTATTTACCCCTTAGACTAAAGTTCACACAGTGCCTTGTGCTGACTTGTCTTCTCTGTGGTCTAGCAGAAAGGGAAGATGTGGGGCTCAGTGGGAACCCTGACTGGGGGAGGCTGAGGAGTTTGCATGGGACTGATGAGCATGACAGGCAGAAATGTCAAGGCTTCTCTTTGCCCCAAAGCTGTCCCTGCAAAGGGCTGGCGCTGTTGTGATATCAGGGACCCCCAGCCCTTCTAGAACACCTGGGTGCTAGAGAGAAACCTTGCACCAAACGTTGCCATGGGGGAGAGTGAACACCTAGCACCGGCATGAAGAAAGAAACACCTTCGTGATTGCCTGGAGTGAAGGGCCCCAGGAGGGCTGTTTGGGAAGGCAAGAGGGAAACTTTGGTTCTCTGGAATATCTAAGGCTTGGATGTTACCACTGTGCCGATGGTAGGGGATCTGTCTGCCTGTAGGTTGGAGGGTGAGATGTCCTTTTAGGGACTCAAATACCAAATCCCACAGGGTCTGGCTTTCAGTTTGTGGTCTGAAGTGGGACATGGACTTGATTATTCCTTACCCTCATCACTCATGGCTGTGAGAGTCTGTCTTGGAAGGGGACAGAGGAAAAACACTGTTCTACAACCGCAGGCAGGGGGCACTTCACCAGATCTTGCAAGGTTGAAAGTAAAAGGGGCAACTTTCAGCTGGCACCTCAGGACAAGTTCCTGGTGAGGAGCGTGACTGGAGCAGAAACAGGCACATCCCCCATCTATTTCTTCAGAAACATCTGGTGGGAGCCTTATGCACCAAGTTTATTAGGAATACCTAAGAACAAGCTTTCCTGTTAAATCAATTTCCTGCTCCTCAGCTGGCCTGGCTTCTGCAGGAAATCTCTGTGGGTTTCCCTGCAGGCTGGGGGATTGCTGCACTGCTCAGGAGAGAGGCTGCTGGGGCCTCCCCTTTGTGATCTGCATGTATTGCAGACAGGAGATAAGCACCAACTCATGGGCCCCTTCCTGCCCCCTGCCTCCTTGCTGCTGGAGACTCTCAGTTACAGGCACCCAGAGCAGAGCTCTGGTATGAAATCATCCCTGGTTTCTGGCTGATGTGTTTATGGATTCTTCTGCAGCTCATCTGAAGCAATAGCTACAGTTCAGACAACATACATGTGTTTAAAAGCAGTGCAGGCAGAGCTTGCATGCCCTCTGAGAGGGAACTGTTGTGTTGCTGTAGCCATGCAGGCTAGTAAAATCAATAAAGTCCACTGCAGAACATCAGGAATCACTTTCACACATACCCAAGGATTAATATAATCCTGTGATGGAGCAAGCATGCCTAAGGCATTTTTCAGGGTGCTAAAGCCTCTCCAGGGCTCATTGCTTTTCTCTTGCAGAACTGTTGAGGTCCACAGCAGTGAGACAGTTGAAGATACTAAGATGGAGAGATCTCAGGTTAGTTGCAAAGGTAAGTGGAAAGAGTTTTCAGTTACTGTGGTGTGCATAAACTTATTATTGAAACGAGAAAGGAATTTATCAAACCACTGCAATGGAAGAAGAAACTGAAATTGTCAGATGGTCTGTCCAGAAGTGTCTTGAACTTTGACTTCAGGGAGTAAAATAGGTAGTGTCACTGCCTAATGCTTATCTACCAGGCAGTAATGTGCTACTTCCAGTCCTCCTTGAAAGGAAAGGAAAGCAGAAGTAGAGTGTATATGACTGTTGTGAGAAGCTGCCACTTTACTGGTTACAAGAGCTTTAGGGCAGCAAAGCAGGTTAGAGGGGGATGTAAATGGGAAATGTTTAAGAAAACTTCCAAAGTGCTTTAGAAGCTTCATCTATTAGTCCTGATCTAAACTACTGGGGGTTGTATGGCAAACTTGCCAAGAATAAAAAGTCGAAGGGGTGTGGGAGGGAGGTATAACAGCATTTCCTTTCTTATGTTTGATACTTGTATTTATATCTCTGTTATGGCAGCAAGCAATTGCTAAATATAAGATGCTGAACACTTCTTTTTCAACCCAGCCTCTTCACCTACCTCTGGTTCGTGGACAACACAACGAGATGGAGAAGTCAAACTGAGGATAGCTGAGAAGGGTCTAGGCAGCGAGGCACCAAAGACTGTGCACGAACTATTCCAGGAAACGGTGAAGAAATATTCTAATTATTATGCCCTTGCATCCAAAAAGAATGGCAACTGGATAAAACTAACGTATCAGATGTACTATAATGACTGCTGGAAAGCAGCAAAAAGCTTCCTGAAGGTAAGCTTTTGTTGAATTCTGCTTGTTAATGCTCAGTTGGTTTAACTGCTGAAATGGCTGTAGTCAACCTACTGACTCTTGAGTGTAGGAGAGCCTTAAAGTGACAGAGAAAGACCTGAACATGTCATGAACAGCTTAGGAATTACTACAGTGGTTTTGCTTGAATTTCTTGCAAGTTGCTTCCACATCCAACTAAAAAAAGTGGGTAAGGAAACCTTGCAAGGGAAGTGTTTGAGGTGTATGGCAAACCTGGACAATGCCCCTCATGAGACATCTACATTTCAGTCTTTCTCAGAAAAAACTTGAAGGGATAATTATGAATCAGACTTAAATGTCCAAACTAGCTGAGTCTGTTGCCTGTACTGCTGGGAGTTAAGATGCTTGGAGGGAGAAACATTACATGTACTAACTGTTATCATTAGGAAGTCTTCTTTCTTGAAGTTAAGGCCACTCTGCTTTCACTCCTGTGATGGGATCTTTCGGTCTATGTACTTCCACTCTGGGATAAAACCAGAGAAGGGCTGAAGGAGTTTTAAAGATCTGGACTTTAACAGCTGGAATTTCATAGCAAAGTGTCTGACTGTCACTGGAGCTTGTTGCTTTTGTCATTATTGATGTCTGACATAGCTAACCTGTACTAAAGGACTGAATGTCTCAATAGGTGTTGTCTAACTTAACCTCTTACCTTCTCCTTCCCAGCCCAAAGGGATGATTAACTGCCTGGATGGCAGTTGTTACACCACCGTTAGCATCAGTGAGCTCCTCATACCAAGTGCACCCTAAGGAAAATCCCTTTTTTTTGCCCCTGCCCACTGATAAAGTGGGACAGTGTCTGATGTGAAACTCAACTGGTTCCATACTAGGTCTTGGGTAGTTCTTCTGTGTGAATTATTGTATATAATAGCATGACCTTTTCCCTGGATGTGCTCACAGCAGAGATCCATAAGTTAACTCTAAGCATTCTTGGAAGGAAAACCAGGATTGCTGTAATCTCCTCTCTTATTTGCAGCTGGGACTAGAGCGTTTCCATGGAGTGTGCATCTTGGGATTTAATGCTGCTGAGTGGATTATTGCTGACATTGCAGCTATCCTTGCGGGGTAAGAGTGAGTGTTCTCTTGACATGCATTTTCCTTTAGCATTCAGACAGTAACTTCAGTATTCCTGTGAGGATACTGAGCAGTGAATAGTCCCACAACAAAACCAACTGCTTCTATTTGAATGTACTGAAGATAGCTTAGAACCTAACTCTCTCTTTACTTCGTTAGAAGTTAATGAGACAAAAATTAATGTTGGGGTTTTTTTAGACAGGTACTTCTCTCAAAAGATGATGTGAATAAAAGGTTAATCCAAAAGCAGGTTTATTTACACTGTGATTAAAAATAGGAGGGGAAATGCCAGGGAATCACAGCATGGGACTTTGGTAGCTGCCTTCCACCTGAGGCATTTTGGTCCCTTATACTGCTCTGAAATGCCTCATACTGCAGAACAGAGCCTTTAATCTTGGGGTTAACCCTTCTGCTTTTTATCGTTGTTTTATGGGACATTCTTCCTAAGTTTTTTCCTCTCTTAAAAGTTGGAAATGATGCAAATTTTGCCATCAACTCTGATAATCCTCTAATTGTGTTCTGCTTTTCCTTTTCTTTTGTAGTGGATTTGCTGTTGGTATCTATGCTACAAACTCTCCTGAGGCCTGTCATTATGTAGCAGAGAACTGTAGTGCTAACGTGGTGGTTGTGGAAAACCATAAACAGCTGCAGAAGATCTTAGAAGTAAATACACTTTCTACATGGCTGGGAGCTACAGCTTCCTGTTGACAGATGTGGGAGAGTGGTACCCAAGGGAAATGCTGGATCTGAAAACAGAGGTGAACTGGTGGAGCCTCCTTAGTGTGCTCCTGTTCAAGCCACATGAATAGTCACTCTCACAAGAGGTTAAATGGTGGTTTCACAGCTTAATGAAGCCTTGAGCTTAAAATATGAGAAGCCAAAAAGAACAAGTGGGCATCCCCTGGTTGTCTGGCAACATCCCAGTCAAAATGGCTCTTTAGGGAGGCTTCCCCATTCTCTTTCCTGTAACACAGATGAGATTCTCTTAGCTTTATGTAAAACGCTTTATGCAAGTAGCAGTAGCATGTTAAGTAGAGGGTTACTTAGGCTTTAAAGGGACAAGCAGGATTTCCTCCTTCTCACGTATCTCACTTCTTAACACAGATTCAGCATAAACTACCTCATCTGAAAGCTATTGTCCAGTATGGGGAAGTGCTAAAAGAGAAGAGACCAAATCTGTACTATGTAAGTACTGGGCATTTTGGTGGCTTGTAAATACTGGCTGTGTTGAGCTGGTGGCTTGTGAGTAGCCATTGCCTTCCACAGGACTGTCATCAGATGAGCTTGTGTTGGCTCTAGTGAGGGATTGCTTGCCTTGCTGGAGCAGTGGGTGTCTGCTGTACTTCAAACCTCCATAATCCACGTTATGAGGGAGGTTGTCAGTGTACTGCCCTCTGCAAGGCAGCCTCAGGGACCACTGAGGTGCTTGGAACACCCAGTTAATATCAGGGTTGCTGCAGCACTTGTGGTCGGTGGATCAGTCTCCTTTTCTGCTTCTTGCCATGCCTCTCGTGGCAGCCAGAAAACGCTGTGGGGCTGACAGTGCATATTTACAACCTCTTCCAGATTGTGCCAGAGGTTTGGATGTAGGAAATAGTTTCCTTCTCTTCATGTGTAGCAAAGGGTTTAATTTTGCATGTGAGTGAGAGCCTACAAAGTGATGGAGCTTTGCTCTTCTGCATACAGTGGAGTGAGTTCATGGAGCTCGGCAGAGATGTTCCAGACACTCGGCTCCATGAAATCATCAAGTCACAGAAGCCGAACCAGTGCTGTACACTGATCTACACCTCGGGGACAACTGGACTGCCAAAGGGGGTGATGCTCAGTCATGACAACGTGAGTCTCTGTGTATCTGCCCACTCCAAGTACTGTGACCTCGGGTGTGTGCTGAGGGAGGGTAGAGATGGGCTGCAAACCATGCCTGGTGGTAAAACTGCGGGATGATGCAGACCTGGTTTGTGAGCTGTGTTTTGTGGAGCGGCCACTCCACACTCATGTGGGTTCTTGTTGCAGCTGACCTGGACGGCAATGGCAGCGGGATACTCCCTGTTGCTGACAGATGCTAAAACAAAGCAGGAGCTGGTGGTCAGCTACCTCCCCCTCAGTCACGTTGCTGCACAGATAACAGATATTTGGTTGCCAATGATATTCGGAGCACAAGTCTTCTTTGCTCAACCAGATGCATTAAAGGTAAAAACATAATTAAACCCTTATCCCCATCCACCTGCTTGTAGCTGGGGTGGGTGCTTTAAAACCAATGTAACTTGACTTAAAACCAACATAGCTTGACTTATCTCATGATTCTGAAAGCTGTGCTAACTCTACCTATTTGCATAGTGACCAAGTGCTCCTCTTTAAGGCTCTGTTGTGTTGACAAATGCAGCCACTGACCTTTTGCCTTTTGACTCTCTGTTCCAAACTGGGTTAAGCTGAGCAAGCTCTTCACAACTAGGAGCTTCTTGGTGTCTCACCTGACAGCAGTTCTTTGCCCCAGCAGCTTGGTTAAGCAATGGCTTTATATTTGATTTGTACATGTTGCAAAATACCCCCAGTGTTAAATCTGTTCTGAGAAGAGAATGAGTCTTCTCCTGGCACTGTGTCAACGCTGGCACTGAAAGCATTGACCCTTGCTGTCTTCTCAAGACCACTGTGGCATCTGAATACTACTGGGGTTCCTTTTTCTTGGTGGCACTTCAGCTGAAAAGGAGAAATTCCTCAAAATTGATGCTAGAGTCCTAAGCTTTGTGTAGTGAAGAGCTGCCTGGAACTCTGTGCTGAAGCTGTATTGGATTCTGCTTTGCCCAGGGCACTTTGGTGGAGACCCTGCGGGAAGTGAGGCCAACGTGTTTTTTGGGAGTTCCTCGTGTCTGGGAAAAAATGGAAGAAAGAATGAAATCCATAGGTGCAAAATCCTCAGCGCTCCGAAGAAAAGTGGCCGCGTGGGCCAAGGAAATTGGGTTGCAGACAAACCTGGGCCGGATGAATGGGTAATTCTGAACTACAGGAAGGGGTGTCAGGAACACTGGGAAAACTCTACTATCGGGTCAGGGATTATATGCCATGGAACAGGCCAGACTAACTCCATTTGGTTTCTACTGTTTGTGCTTGGACCAGAGGGTGAGCAGTAAGGGCTGGAGGGGGGAAATGAGTTTTTTCCTGAGTAAACTAAGATAGGATGAAGATGAAAGGAGGAACTGGGAGAAGTTCTGCTTGTGACTGAGATCTTGTAACCATTCTTCTCCTACAGGTATTATGATACCCCAATGAACTTCCACGTAGCCAAGCACTTGGTGTACAAGAAAGTGCAAAAGGCCATTGGGCTGGACCGGTGCGTCAAGTGCTACACAGGGGCTGCTCCCATCTCCAGAGAGACACTGGAATTCTTCTTAAGTCTGGACATCCCTGTGCTTGAGCTGTATGGCATGAGTGAGAGCACTGGGCCTCACACAGTCTCTACACCTAGCATGTTCAGGCTTACCAGGTAAAGGCCTTTCTGTGAGCAGAGCACTGCTGCCCATGAGGAGGAGTTGCTCTAAGGTTTCTCCTACATCTGCCACGTGCATCTCTCCTGGTACAGCTCATGCCCAGAGTCTTGGAGCCAGGAAAAGGTTACCAGGGAGCCAGTTCCTTTGGCTGCATCTTGCAGATAAAGAGATCTGCCAAGGGCAGCAGTGGTGTTGCTTCAATTTAACTTGGCCTGTATCCTCTAGGAACTGAGGAGGAGGCAAGGGATTGATGAGGAGAAGGAAGAATTAGTAACTCGAGCCCACAGTTCACCTCAGGGTTGAATGAATAAAGGCAGTAAGATTGTGCTGCTGCTCTGAATGGCTCCTCCAGTCCCCAGGGGTTCAGGCTGCCAAGTAAACACCACACCACCATGGTAAAAGTTTGCTGCCAAGGCCACCAACCTTCTAATTCAAAGCTCAGGTGTTTGAGAGCAATGGGTGGAAACCACCAGGTGTGTGAGCACCCATCTCTCTGCAATAACAACTTCCTCTGGAGTTCCCCTTATACAAGCAGATGCCTTTTAAGTTCAAAGCTTCTGGCTGAAGCACTTGTAATAAAAAGCTGCCTGGCTTTGGTCAAACACTTCAGCTTGAGAGGGGGCTGCTGTGATCTCACTCTGCTGCTCAGCTACTGAACTAAAACCAAGCCAAGCCCTGGGTTTGTGTTTGTGTTCTCTTTAAGCTGTGGAAGGAGTGTCGCAGGCTGCCAGACACGCATCCATAACGCGGATCAATACGGCATTGGTGAGGTCTGCTTCTTGGGAAGGCACGTTTTCATGGGCTACCTGAACATGGAGGACAAAACCAAAGAGGCAATTGATGAAGAAGGCTGGCTGCATTCGGGTGACCTTGGCAAGCTGGATGCACATGGATTCCTCTACATCACTGGCAGAATTAAAGGTAACATCCCCTGATGTGGTTGTCTCGAGGTTACACAGCACCGTGATGAGCTGTGTTCAGCCCCTGCTGGTGGTGTGGTTGTGGCTTGGGCAGAAGAAGTTGGCTGGGTAGAGAACACAGAGCAGCTTCCAGTGTCTGAAGGGGGCTACAGGGATGCTGGAGAGGGACGTTCATCAGGGACTGGAGCAACAGGACAAGGGGTGATGGGTTCAAACTGAAACAGGGGAAGTTCAGGTTAGATCTAAGGCAGAAGCTCTTCCCTGTGAGGGTGCTGAGGCGCTGGCACAGGGTGCCCAGAGAAGCTGTGGCTGCCCCATCCCTGGCAGTGTTCAAGGCCAGGTTGGACACAGGGGCTTGGAGCAACCTGCTCTAGTGGAAGGTGTCCCTGCCCGTGGCAGGGGGTTGGAACTGGATGAGCTTTAAGGTCCCTTCCAGCCCAAACTAGTCTGGGATTCTAAATACTTCTCTTTCAGAAGTTTTTAGTTTGAGGAAACCCCAGTGTGTCCTGTCACTGAGCAGGTGCCATGGCATGTGGTGGGAGCAGAGGGGTTTCTTTCACACCTGAAACCAGGGTGTGTTTCCAGAGCAAGGAATGAATCCTCTGATTTCAGAAGCAGCAGTTAATGCTTGTTTCATGGTGCTGGACCTGCCCAGGTTCTCACTGTCTGTGCCATCAGCTCCCTCCCGTTCCAGCTGGTTTTGCTGGTTACCTCCAAGAGAATACAAGAGCTTAGTGGGGTTGTGAAAGTGATGAGCAGCAACGTGGTTCTTGGGCCACCACTTTGACCCGCCCCCAACAAATCCAATTTCATGCAAGACTTCAGTCATCAAAAAGAGATAATAGTTGTGCAAAGGGGCTGCGTTAGGAAATGAAAGGCAGCTGAGAAGGGCAGGCTCTGCTCTGCATCACCCTGCATTGCCTCTGCAAGTGTTTCACTTCAGTTTCTGAACAGCCTTGGTACCAACATCCACGCCTCAAGGCTTAAAGGTGACAGTAGCAGGGTGCTGAGGTGCTCATATGCTGCACCCCTATGCCCAAACCACAGACATCTCTGGAGCATTAAAGCAGCTCTTGCAATGCTGTGTGCACATCTCAGCCTCACCTCTCAGCCTGACTGGAGTCCTCCTGGCTTGCTGCCTTCTCCAGATGGTGGGACACAGGCTCACTCTTTGATCTGGTAGACACCCAGGAGCAATGAAGTTATGTCAGATTGGAGGAAGGGGGAAAAGCTCTGAGCATTAGTCAAGATTTGACTGTTTTCCAGAGCTCATCATCACTGCAGGAGGTGAGAACATCCCTCCCGTTCCAATCGAGGATGCTGTGAAAGCTGCTGTGCCCATCATCAGCAATGCCATGTTGGTTGGAGACAAAGCCAAGTTCGTTGCTATGCTTCTAACACTAAAGGTAATGGAAAACAGGGTGGGAATCCCCCTGTGTCGCTGAGTGGGTTTGATTCCAGTGAGGAAGAGAATTGTGCCACATTTTTACAGCCTCCTGGAGAGATGGGAGGCGTTGTGGAGTATGACTTGTTACAGCTGAGCTGCAAAATGTCAGCTGGGTCTGCTGGTTAGGACCAGGGCTTCTGTAACAGGAGTAAAACACCTGAAAGTGAGACTGAGCAAAGAAACCCTGTTGCTTTTCTTACCCCTTTGTAGCATCTCCTGGAGCAGTCTGGGCAGTAACAACCTGTCAGGGGTTTCTTTCTAAGACCCTTTTTAAACTCCCCAGTGAGACCAGTGCACTGACTGTGTTTGGAGACCTGCCAGGACAGTGGGTGTCACATATGGGCGACAACCTCCTTCCCCCTGTGCAAAAGCCACCGCACCAGGCCCTGGAGGTGGGGGTGCTGGGCTTGGCTTAGTTGGGTGCTGCATGTCTTGACTTCACCAGCCTGTTATGCTGCTGTGGGATGTAGGGAAGTGAAGTGTGGTCCCAAAAAGAGGAATGAACTTGGGGCAGCACAAGCAGAATTTGGAAGAGGAGCTCTGTACCCAGCTTGCTCCTGGGGGGCAGGCAGAGCTCGGGGTGGGTTTCAGCTGCATTTTGCACCAGTGAGTTGTCATTTGAAGCAGTGGTTTGCATCCAGCACCGTGGCTGATGAACGGGGCAGGCCCCGGGGCTGCAGCAATTCAAAGGGAATCGTGTGTGGGTCAGTCGAGTTACCTGTGTATTGTCCTGCAGTGCAAAGTAAACATAGACACTGGTGAGCCAAGAGATGATCTCGCTCCAGAAGCTATTGAATACTGTCAGAGGCTGGGCAGCAAGGCCACCAAGGTCTCGGAGATCATCCGCAGCAAGGACAAGGCTGTCTATGCTGCTATCCAGAAGGGGATTTCAGCAGTCAATGAGAAAGCCACCTCCAACGCCCAGAAAATCCAGAAGTGGACCCTGCTGGAGAAGGACTTCTCTCTCTTTGGTGGAGAGCTTGGTGCGTGGTGGGTGGGCGCTGGGGTCACTGCATCACCCCTGCCTGGGTCTCAAACGGACCCCTGGTCCATAGAGTTGCCCGTGGCCTTTCCAAGTCACGATTTGGGGAGAGTGGGATGAATCCCTGCTTCCACCGGCAGGAGGGAGCAGAGCAGCGCTCAAGCGTGGGTCTGTGTTGCCCCTTGAGGCTGGTCCTGCTGCTTCTGTTCCCAGGGGAAGGGAGAAACCTTATTGAGCACAGAGACAGTTGAAGTCAGTGTCTGTGCACATGTTCTGAGTCTTCCTTTGTTGGAGCAAGTCCAGAGGAGGCCACGGGGGGATGACCAGGGGCTGGAGCACCTCCCATGTGGAGACAGGCTGAGAACATTGGGGCTGTTCAGCCTGAAAAGGAGAAGCTGCTGGAGACCTCAGAGCAGCTTCCAATGTCTGAAGGGGGCTACAAGGATGCTGGAGAGGGTCCTTCATTGGGGACTGGAGCGATAGGACAAGGGGTGATGGGTTCAAACTGAAAGAGGGGAGATTGAGATGAGCTCTTAGGCAGAAGTTTTCAACCAAACCATTCTATGATTCCTCAAGGTTTGTGTCCCTCCAGCCCCCATTTGTGCCTCCAAGTAAGACCCCCCCCTTACCCCCTGTCATGTTTCCCCCAGGCCCAACGATGAAGCTGAAGCGACCAGCGGTGGTGGAGAAGTACAAGGACCAAATCGCTCAGTTCTACATGGACCTGGATGGGCCGGGCCCGGCCGGGAACAGCCTCCGGCAGTAGGACAAAGGCTGCAGCCATGGACTGGAAGGGGCTGGGGAGGAGTCCCTGGGGTCACTTCAAATAAAGGAGGCTCGGGCACCACGGAGCCCCCTTCCCTCGCTTCCCCGTTCGTGTCCTGCCCCTACAGCACAGTGGGGTGAGCGTGTTCACAGCCCGTGCTTCCCTGGGGCTGGTCTAATCCTTGGACACAGCTGGACCCCTCCGCTCCCCAGTCCTTGCCCTTCCATTTTTACAAGGGCAAATCCAACCTTGACCTGAAACCCATGTTCTGTTTTCACCAAAGATTTCTTTGCCTGAGCCTAATGTAAACCCACCAGGAGCTGCAGTTTTCCTTCCCATTTCTCTTTGTCCCCCCTCCCTCCCTCCATGTCTGTGAATGTCTAACTGCATGCTGATAGCACCTGAGCTGTTCTCAATCTCTTCACCCACAACGTGGGGGATGGATGCTGTGTGACTGCTCGTGAAGGACCACGTGGAACCTCATGTTTCCTGGCTTTGTGCAATATTTGGAGTCTGTTTTATCTTTCTGAGTTATCATAAAGCTGTAAGTTGTATTGTTAAATGAGCAGCCCGCAGAGTATTTTACACTGGGGACTGCTCATAAGGCTGTGTACAACTATGTGTGAAGTCTGGCTGTAGTCTTGCAATTGTAGACATGCTGCCTGGAGTGGGCAGAACTCCAGAGGTTTTGTTCTTCCCAAGGTCCTGGCAAAGGCATTTGCACTAAATAGAGAGTGTAGAACACATGAGAGCAGCTTCAGAGCTGGGGGAAGCACCCAGTACCAAGAGCTCTCTTCTAAATGGTTCTATAAGGCTCACTGGAGCCTGCCCAGCGCCTGGCAGGACTCCTGCTCCCACCAGGAATGAAGGATCCCTTGTAACATGCGTTATTTCAAATTAGAAACCAATCCTGAACACAAATACTCTGTGATTCCGAGTAATGTTTCCTGGGGGCAAAGGAGGAGCAGCAGGAGCGGGCGCTGGCTTGGAGGGGCTGCAGAGCACTAGTGTCTGCTCTAGGCTCTGTGACAGGCAGGCGACACGACTGTAACCACTGCAGGGGTGTTTGTTCCCTCTGTCTGAACCCAAACGGGCTCTGGCATCCAGAGCAACACCCAATAAACGCTGCTGTGTGTGTCCTTAATCCTGCTGCAATGTCATGCTCAGCCCTGGCTTCGGTCAGGGTCCAAGGGGATGGGGAGCAGCAAAAATCCCTCTGCTGCCAGCCCCAGTGCCTGTGCTGGAGCTCTGCTGGGATGCTCTGGGGCAGTGACAAGCTCTGAGGTGGCTTGGGAGCAGTGGAAAACTGCTGCAGAGTCCTTGGAAGTACAGGGAACGCCAACCCAAAGCTGCACTGGCAGCAGGATTTAAGCAACAGACTTAAAACTGATGTGATCAGAGTCCCCCCCAACACACTGTGCTTAAAGAGAGTTTCCCTTCCTGTGCTATTTATCTCCAGCTCCTGAATTCCTCATGGAAAACCCTGCTACTGCCAAGGTGCTTTGGGAAAGGTGCACTGGGGAGATTGAGATGAGCTCTGAGGCAGAAGCTCTTCCCTGTGAGGGTGCTGAGGCGCTGGCACAGGGTGCCCAGAGAAGCTGTGGCTGCCCCATCCCTGGCAGTGTTCAAGGCCAGGTTGGACACAGGGGCTTGGAGCAACCTGCTCCAGTGGAAGGTGTCCCTGCCCGGGGCAGGGGTTGGGGCTGGAGGAGCTTTAAGGTCCCTTCAACCCAAACCAGGCTGGGATTCTATGACTCCATAATTGCTGCCCATGGAGAAGCAACACAACAAACAAAAAACACTGAAAGTTTTACTTTTCCATCTTACTTTATTTCACTTTTTCTAGAAAATTCCTCCATAGTTCCACAAATTTAACAAAAAGTTTAAAATTCAGGACAAACAATCCTGGACCGTTATTACAAACATGATTTTTTTAATCTTGAAGTTAGTCTTGGGCCAGCTGAATTTCTTACAGCCGAGTGAAGAATTCCTTTTCCCAACAGAACTTTGACCATCCTCAAGTGACAAGGTATTTAATACCTTGGCTCTAGGCAGAAATACAATTAAAAATCATCTAGAAGGTGAAGTACTTACATTTTTCTTTAGGAGTGCAAACTCGTCTCGGCAGTTTTTGATGGCTATTCTGTGCCCCAGCAAACCAGGACCCATGGAACCAGCGACCTGGCTCTCTGCTGGTAGCAAGCTCCAAAAGGGAAGTTTAAACCTCTCCTGCCATCAAATCCGTTCAAGATGGGACAAAAACCGCTTCTGGATTGTTGCATCAATCGCTTTGCTGGTCCTGATGTTACCACCGCGCGCAGCAACAGAAGAACTGGTGGCCAAAGCACTGATTGCACTTCCATGGATCCACGGGCACCGCTTGGCCGCTGCGATCCATCATGTCAGTAACCAAAGCCTCAGGGCTCAATACACGCGCAGACCAAGACACCAGGAACATGCCCTGACCCCTCTTCTGCCCTTTCACAGCAAGGAAGAGCTGAGGAGCCACGTCCTGACCTCAGCTCCACCACCACTCAAACTCCTCTGAAAGCCTTCAGCCCAACCGGCACCAGCTTGTGCCTTCAATAACGAGACGAAGGACACTGGGAAGTAACAGAGTTCATTTTCCTTGGAAACCCATTATGGCTACAAGTCAATTTTGGCTATTTTAGTCTTTTTTTTCCTTTTTTTTTTTCCTCTTTTTTTTCTTTTTTTTTTTTTTCCCATTTTAACAACGCTACTACAACATCCTCGAAGACCTGAAGCAATGCTGAGGGCAGCACTGCCACCTCCTTCCTATAGTACAATACTCCATCCATGCTCTCAAGAGTGACACAAGAACAAACACTTTATCCACAAATACCTGTACATGGCATGTTCAGAACAGCGGCCAGCCAGCCTACAGAGAACCTACACAGGGAACTCGCTCAGACCCAACTAGAAGGGGACACAAGATGAGGCCCAAATGTGACCATTCCTTGTTTGCAGAGTCATTTCCTCCTGTGGTCCCCGACGCTACCACATACCCCAAAAAACAACAACTCTGTAGAACAACTAAGTACTTGCAAGAAACCTTTTAGTAACAAATCAGCATGTGCACACAATGGAAAAGAACTATTGCAGGGAGGGGGCAAGGGGGGGGAGGGGGAGAACAATCCTATTTCAGGTTTTCAAGGAGATTATAAACAGTCTAAAAAAATCCATGTGTAAAATACTTCTTATAAAAACCAAACAAAATTCCTATCAACGCTCATCGGACTTCACGACTAAAGTCGGTTCCAGGACAGGACGATGCCAGAGCCACGGGCAGGAGCCCCGGGCGCTTCCAGCCGCGTTCAGGAACACCCTCCCGTGCGTGTTCGGTTTAATTTTAATTATGGCAAAA
>NW_009931832.1:6225-9511 GCF_000696875.1 Nestor notabilis | reverse complement strand
ATTTGAAACAATTATAAAATAAGTATTTTATAAAATATGAAATATATATAGGTTATAAAGTCATAAAATAAGTTGCTCTGGATCTTCTTTCTATATCGACATCTCTGTTTAAGATTTATCAATCCCTGACTAACACTGGGACTACAGACAAAGTCAGAACCAGGAATAAATAAATACAAGCTTTTGCTTTTCAAATTGACAAACGCATGTTACTACTTCATTTGCAGCAGATGTTATAACAGAATTGAGGGTTTGCATATTTATGCCATTTTGAGAATTAGAAATATAACAGATGAGTCCATCCAGACCAGCCAATGGTCAAGATACTGGTTGATCCAGGATTTATCACAACTCTGTAGGTGATGTTGTGGAACTGGCTGACAGCACTTCTCAGATCAGGCACAAAAACGTAACCTGGCAATACAAGACTGCCAAGCATCCAAAGGCAGAAAATACCAGGCATTTCTCTGGCTAAGATTTAGGTTTCAGTGCATTGGCTGTCCTCTCCTTCCTTTGCTCTGCAACATTTGAGATTGCTTAATCTGCCAGTGGGCAACTGAAGTTGAGTAGAAAATTAAGAGCTCTCCACAGATAATGCTGTTTCCTCAAATTTGCAGGCAAAACTTGAAGACTGCCAAAGTAATCAAAATGACCATTCATATGCTTAGCTAGGCATGTGTCTGATTTTACTGAGCTTATTTAATTTTCTAAATCACTTTGGGGCATAAGCTGGTATAAATGCAAGAAATTCATATAATGAAACTAGAATTTTATGCCTAGGAAAAATGCCAAGATTCATAACTGTTCCCCTAGCTAAGTTCTACTTTGCCTGATTTTCTGAATTAAGTGGTGGTAATTATGTGCCTAATATGCATTCCTAGTTAACATGCTTGTCTCTATAAATTCAGCAATTGCTTATTCGAACAAGGCAACAGGCATGTAACACATAATTGGCATGCACAATTACCTCATTTGCATCAGCAGTCACTGTAATTTCATGTCACACTGATTATGTGTGAAATCACGAGTATAGTTTGGAAGACATTTGAAACCCAAATGCAAAACAGAGACATAACATAAGTTTCTAAATCAGTAATCTCTTCCTTTCACCTTTAAAAATATTTTACTTCCACTGTCCTAGTCTTCATTTTTGTGCATTTGCTTGTGTTTGTTTACTTATATTTACTTTCCTTAGCTCACTGTCCTGTAATCAGCTATGTAAAAGATTGTGAACAAGTAATCACATGAGAACGATAGAGCTCCTGTGTTCACCTGTGTCAGCTAAATAGCGCTTACATTCTTCCATGTATGCCCAAAGAGGCCTAACATTTTCGGTAAACAAAGGCTGAAGCATTTTCTCATTTATTAAAACCCCTTTGATATCCATCAGAGTCCAAACCTGCTTCCATTTAACTTGCCAAATGCTAGAGGCTGTTGCTCATGATTGAAGACATGATTTCTCTTGATCCCTGCAATGACAGCTCTCACACCAGCCTGCTCCTATAGAAAAGCCTCTGCTCCTCCTTGGATAGCCTCAAGCAATGCTTCAGAGACGTGGGCACTTTTTAGGTTGCCTTGGCTGCTCATTTTTAGAATCACAGCAGACTTGCGTACTTGCTGCTAGTCAGATTGAAATCACCCTTCATTAAATGCAGGTTAAGTTAAAGTGGAAATATGCCTGTTCTGGAGGGTACATTCAAAATAGCTGATACTTATTAAAGAACTGGAAGAAGTGGTGAAAAAAATAAACAGTATGATTCTCCTAGAGCAAGCACAAAACTTAAAGGCCTCATTTTATTCTCTTTACAGATGAGAGGCGGTAGGTGTCATCTTGGCCTGCAAGATCTCTGCTCCCTGCTTGCTGCTTATTGCAGATAATCTTTGAAGCAAACCCTTGACTGATAACAATCATAAACTTTTACAGCTAATCTACAACTCTTCTCAGGGTCCTCCAAAGTTTCAGTATGATTCAATTCCCCTTCCCAAAGTTATACTAAAAAAACTACCTGTGTTCCAAGCCATGGAAAATTAAGGACTATTGCTATGTGTAGCAAATGTTACATGTGCAGTGCAAGTGCTAATTGCATGAAAGGATCTGTTTGAATTTCCTTGACCCAATGAGGGGTACAACTACACTGAGGTGTATTTTTCTCCTGGCAGCAACATCAGCATAAGGAGATTCTTTCTCCTGCGTGTTTCCCCTTCACGGTCCCCTTCTCTCATATTCTGATTCCTGCACTGCCCTGTAGCTGACCTAAATTCTGTGTTGATTTTAATCTTAATTTAAATTAACTCAATACTTGACTTCAAGGTCAAGGGAACACTGTTCAAAATATGTTTGATGTTATCAGATTTTGTTCAAAATTTAAACTCAAGAGCATTAAAATATATTTGAAGAATAACTGTAGATTGGAATATTTTTAGGATAGTGTCAACAACAATGGCGGAATATGGGAGTTTTCAGGAGCAGCAAGTTCGGTTGGTTCACAAGAGATTTAATCTGTTATGAAAATGAGAATGAACTGTTCAGTGCCTCACAAGTCCACAAGGCTCAGTTCTAAGTACCAACTTTGCAGATCTTCCTGTGATTAAATTTAGGCATGTTAGAGGTGAACAATGCTGATTCTTAGTCAAATTCCACGTGGAAGAAGAAATATAGTGATTTAAGAAATTAAATATAAAAATTCTCAAAAAGAAAGTATCAACAGACGTCAGTTCCACTTCTGAAAATAAAATCTGTTCCTGGAAGTCCTTGCTCAGTAGTTTCAGAAGAATGAAATTGTTAGCATGATGTAGTTTTTGGACAGGTTATTTTTGTGAAGAAAAAATGATAAAAGCCAATGCAATAGACTGCCTGATGAATGAAATGAGTGGTACCTCCATCTTCCAAAACAAATACCCGAGACAAGGATTAAAATTCTTTCCAAAGATAAGAATCTGTAGTCATCTTGGTACATTCTGAGATTATTGACTACTCAGTCTAGCATTATTTTCCGCAGCTTAGTTAACTTATTTTTTTTAGTATGCTTGGTTCCAGATACCACAGAAGTCTACTATTAACAGTTGAGCACAGACAGTAAGTGTGGAAAGCATTTAGCCTGCTTCAACACACACTCCACCGGCAAGCTGCTGAAACACTAATAGAATTTCGTATCAGCAGTGGGTAAAATCTGGTGGGTTTGGTTTTCTAAGTCAGTGCATGTTGCAACTGGAACCCAATTTCTTGAAATAAACTGCTAGCTAACAGGTTATAAGCACTGGTTTTGCTTATGCTGTAGCTCACACC
>NW_009931832.1:0-6194 GCF_000696875.1 Nestor notabilis | reverse complement strand
GCCCGCCACAGAAGATACATCAGGAATAAAACTCCCAAATTACTGTAAGCAACAAAACAGCTATTTCATTAATCCAATTTGACTCAGAATGCCAAATTCGGCACTCAGCAGCAGAAAGATCCAACAATCCAACAACTGCATTTCATCATTTCATGCATCATTCATGCATGAAAGCAACTACATTTGTAAGAAGTTAAAAATAGTATGGAAAAAATAATTCTTAACGTTCTTATCTTAGTTTCTGTATCTTCTATGCAATTGCATGTGCAGATGCTTCTCCGGAAGAGCTCTTAAACTGAATCCTTATCTCCCCCCCCCATCAATGTCTGCAGCAGTAGAGGGAGGAGGGGGAGGGAAACCACATGGAAATTCCAGGGTGTGTTTCATGGAGTTTCATCAACATTTGGGACTCACCAGTATGTACAGGAGCCTGCAACACCTTAAAAGAACATCAGCATGAAATCAACACCTGCTCAATGCAAATCTCATGCCCTTCCTCATGCCCTAGCAATGACGTGCATATCGCAGGCAAAACCCTCTTGGGTCTCAACATACCTTCCTAGCAGGCTCATCCTTCACATAGCACTCTTGGAATGAGTATTCTCTATAAACATAGAAGCAAATCAAGACTGAATCATTTTTCTTTCCCTCCCTTTCCCTTGCTAATATCTTAACTTCAATTGAAATTACGTTACACATGAGCTCACTAAATGAGAACTGAATGCTATTAGGGGCTTCAGAAGCTGAAACGGTCATTGCACAATTTCTTTATGTGTTGGATATAAAGTTTATTTTCAGAAACAATGCTATTTCTCTCACTACTTGGACGGCAGACCAGGATTTCAGTACTGCAGCCCCAGCCAGAGAGTAACTTATGGAAAAGGCTATGAGCCAGTCTCAAGATGGCTATTTAGCTAAAGGTCTTCTTCATTCTTAGAAATCCTGTGATTTCTAAGAGGTGTTTCACCACTTTGCATTGCACGGTTTTTTGGATGCATTCCAAATTAGTTTGAACTCTGAATGTTGAAATAATGCCCTGACATATTGCTGGTGTGGTCTCCTGCCTGCTGTAAGCAGCACATAAGGACTCGGGGAGAAATGAGATACATAGGATAAAATAGCTTTTTGGTGGGAGAAGGAAAGATTACTGGTTTTGTATTGGCTCCATTACTTGTTCTTTCTTTTTAGCAGTAGAAATACCAGTGACTAGTTTGAGGATGCTTATTTTCTCCTTTGTTTTTTTGTTGCATCTTTTTGGTTGGTTGGTTGGTTGGGGTTTTTTTGTTTTGTTTTGTTTACTCACTTGAGTAAAACATGTTCTCTTCCAGTTTGAAAATGAGTATGTAGGTTTCCTCTTCTTCCATGTAAAGTGCCATAATTTCCTACCTACTATTGCTGATGTATTCTTTAATAAGTCAGACTTTTGTCTCATAAAGAATCATAGAATGTGTTGGGTTGGGAGGGAGGGATCTTAAAGATCATCTAGTTCCACATACATGTTCAGGTTGAATTCCTCACAGCTGCTTTACCATTTTAGAAAATGGGAATAAAGCCCTTTGCCTGCAATGCAAGACTGTTCCAGGATGATAGGAGCTCTGCATTTTGCCAGGAAAAAAAAAAAGAGAAGCTCTGTTGGATATTTTGCAAAGGAATGTGCCAGAGGATAGGAAATTTCAAAAAAAGGTCAAAAAATTCAATGATGGGGGATGAAAGAAGCAGACTTCTTCAAAGAAGAGCAACTGAAAGTAACAGAATTGATCTTTCCTATCATTACCGGACTGTAATTCTGTAATTACGTAATTACACAGTCTTAACTATTATTAATGTATATTATTAGAATCTTAAGGATCTCACTCTTACAGAATCGTAAGGATTATGTAATCAAAAGATCATCACGAATGCACTTGTACACAACTACTCCTCCACCTTCTATAGATTGTTTAGATCACATGGTAAAATTTTCTTTCTCATCTTTTCAATTTAGATGTGGGAGCAGGGCAATACTTTGACTTCCATTTGAAGGACCCCACATGAGATGTTAACGTAAGTAGATGGGAAAAGAGAAAGAGAAGTCTGAGTGACTGTCAGGTTTCCATTTGATGTAAAATGCTCAGAAAATTGAGGATGTCCCAAAAAGAGAAATGGGTTCAGTTGCATCCCTGACTTTATAATTGTATTATTCTCTTTCCCAGAAAATAAAAGCATAATACTAAGAACAAAAACGTAGTATGCATTACAAGTGTTTTTAAGGATACGTATGGCAAGAATGAAATTTAATAAAGTGATACGGTAAAAAAATTTAACATGCATTTTTGAGTGGAATAATGAAAAGACTTTTTCTACATGAAACAAGTAAACCCTTCTAATATGCAAATTATTGTATACTATCCATTGAAAATATTTTTGTTTGTAACATTTCAGTATTTCTTTAAACTGTTCATTCTCAATTTTATGTTATGTTGGGCACTTGCTTGTGTCTGATGTTTTCAAACAATTCCTAACTTCAGACAAAATATTTGGTTTTGTTTTTTTGGGTTTGTTTTATTTGCAAATCCACATCTGACATTACAGAGACATTGGTCAAACACTGGAAAAAACTTCCTAGAGAGGTGGTTGATGCTCAAGTCTGTTGGTGTTTAAGAGGCACTTGGACAATGACATTAATATTACGCTTCAGATTCTGGTCAGCCCTGAACTGGTCAGGCCGTTGGACTAGATGACTCTTGTAGGTCCCTTCCAACTGAAGTATCTGAAATATTATATTTCTATTACTATTTCATTCCTATTCTGTTCTGTTCTATTTTTTTAATGACTAATGTTTTTGCTGGCATTGAAATATTTCTGTTAGCACATTTATTTGCAATGGCCAAGCATGCTTATTCTTTTTTGTAAGGACTTGAAATTTATATGGGGGCTGTTAATATCAGTAACAGACCTTATTAAAGTGAAGAACTTCCAATGTGTAGACAAATGCCCTGCACAGGATGTGATTATCCTTATCTGTAGCATGCAGATTCATTCAGCATTTACCTTCCATATTATTAAGCACATCAAGCAAGGTCCAAGACATAAAAGACTTCTTCATGATCCAGGTGTGATCCATTCAAAAAGCAGTTTCTTTCTGCTCTCTCTTCTTACCTTTGCGTCATTAAGTTGTATGCAGTAAGCAGAAAAAATGAGTTAAATAAAGGTGTAGCTTATACATCACTCTTTATTCTGACTTAAGGATACTTCACCTTGAAACTGTAATAATAACCTTTTAAAATAATTTTGTGTGAGACAGCTTTACCTACTGATGCAGTGCATATGGAGTTTGGTTTAATGTAACCCTTCTCTGGGCACAGGTATTGTCACTGGTGGCAGTTGAGTACCAGGCAAGTATAGAAGAGTGCTGAATGAGAATGGCACTAGTACAAATAACTGCAGAAAAGGTTTTTACATACTACTCTCTGCAGTATTTTTAGTGAGCTCACAGTATTGAATGCTTGCCTATTGTGGTTACTACTAGCTAACGGGCAATGCCTGAGAATGAATGAAAGCTCAGAGTTTCCCGTAAGTTCAGAAAATAAGTATTGTTGGGCAGATTGCAATGATATCATGCAAAAACTGCAAAGCAGCAGTCCTCTTTACTGATAGAACTCTGTAATGCAATCATGTATGGGATCTGTAATTAAGCTTACTTGCAACTTAAAGCTAGAAAGGCAATGTTTTGCATACACACGCAAGTTAATCATTACTTCATCTAGAACAACCCCTGCTTTCTTACTCTGGGGCAAATTCCTGGTAAGTGAAGATCAGCCTGTCAATTTAAGATAGACAGATTGCTTGGATGTAACTGTTGCAGATATATCCAGAGAAAGAAATAGATGTTTTTTGAGCTTTAGACACTGAATATGCCTAGATTGCCAGTTTAGGATTTATGGGATAAAATTGACTGGGTTTTTGTACATAAGACATCAGAACTCTTGATATTTGTTTTGTAGGTAGCCTTCACACAGACCTGGTAACAGACTGCGCAAACAGCCCCACAAAATAGCAGAGATTATCTTTTTTTTTGCAGTGATGATCCTTGTAGTTTTTAGCATTGCAAGAAGTGATTTTAATGTGCTTGGAGTGGGTGGGATAAAGGAAACAACGACCCATTTTTAGAAAATAGTGAGTCCCATCACTCCATGACAAATCAGCTTAGTCAACTTGAGCCAGTGAAGGCTGCTGTTCTGACAGGAGAACCTGATTCCCTTTTGTAATATGCTTCAAAGTGCATGTATAAAGACGTCTATTGTACTTTTGAGGCCTATATTCAACCCATGGTCAAAGCTTAGAGGATTGATCCTCAAGGGTCCCTGCCATCCTTAAATTCATTTTTTTGTGTAGTCACTTCAAAAAGTGTCATTTGTTGGTCTTTCCTTGTATGACCAAAGCTTGGCCTGTCTCAGACTTCTTTATGAATAACAGGAACATTATGGAGGGAAAAAAACAAGCAAAGATGGTAGGTCTGTATGGATGAGCAAGCAGCTCCTATCTGAAATCAGACATGAAAAGGAAGTATACAAGGCATGGAAGCAGAAGCAGATGACCTAGCAGTATAAAGCTGTTTTCTGATCTTGCAGGAACAGGGTTAGGAAAGTCAAGGCCAGCCTGGAGTTGAGTCTGTTAAGGGATGTGAAGGGCAGTAAGAAAGGATCTACATGTACATAAACAGTAAAAGGAAGACTAAGGAATAACATTGCTGAATGAGGCAGTGAACTTTGTGAAAAATGACAGAAAATACTGAGGTACTCAATATTTTCTTCACTTCAGTTTTTACTAACAACATCAGCTTCCAGAAATCCCAGGTCCCTGAGACAAGAAGGAAAGTCTGGAGCAAAGAAAACTTACCCTTAACAGAGGAGGACCCCGTTAGTCTACACTTTAACAAACTGGACACACATAAATCCATTGGGCTGCATAGAATGCATCCATGAGTGTTTACAGAGGTGGCAGATGGGAGAGATTCCTAAGAATTGGAAGAAAGCAAACATCATACCTATCTTCAAAAAGGAAAAGGAGTATCAGGGAATTACACTGCTGATCAGGCTCACCTCAATCCCTGGGAAGGTGATGGAGCTACCGACCCTGGAAACTATTTCAAAATACATGAAATCATTCTCAGCCAGTCTGCGGGGCTGTTTGTGGAGTCTGTTACCAAGGCTGTGAGTAAATAACATTAAATGAAAGTTACTCAAGTTGATTGTTTAGGTTTTAAGCAAAGGAAAAATAATCTGAGACAATTTACTTTGCTGAACTATGTTGTGATCAAATACCTGTTTTACACTGCTGATGAAAAATAAGAAAGGGAATAAAAAGAGAGGAAGGAAGATAAGTCAGTAAGTGCTAGAGCTTGCAGCTGGCACGTGAAGCCATTTCTCAGACCTGCTGTCATGGGTGGAGGAGTTGGCAGAGGACCAAGGGCTGTTTGTGTGGTTTGATCCAAAGTGCAAATCAAGTCAAAAGGGCTTCTTTTGATTTATATGCTTTACTTGCGCTACCCTCATCCTCTGGGTACCATGTTAAGAGTATTCTCTACTAGCACTCAAACCCACAAGCCCTGGCTGCTAATTTTCATAGAATCAGAGAATGGTTTGGGTTGGAAAGGACCTTACAGATCATCTAGTTCCAACCCCCTGCCATGGGCAGGGACACATTCCACTAGACCAGGTTGCTCAAAGCCCTGTCCAACCTGGTCTTGAACACTGCCAGGGATGGGGCAGCCACAGCTTCTCTGGGCAACCTGTGCCAGTGTCTCACCACCCTCGCAGTGAAGAGTGTCTTCCCAATATCTAATCTGAAACTAACCTCCTTCACATTAAAGCCATTCCCCCCTTTTCCTATGACTACATGCCCTTGTAAAAAGCTTCTCTCTAGGTTTCTTGTAAGCCCCCTTTAGGTACTGGAAGATGCTCTCCCCTGAGCTTTCTCTTCTCCAGGCTGAACAAGCCCAGCTCTCTCAGTTGGGAGGTGCTCCAGCTCCCTGACAATCTTCGTGGCCTCCTCTGGACTCACTCAAGGAGGTCCACATCCCTCTTGTTTTAGGAGCCCCAGAGCCTAATGCAGTGCTCCAGGTATTCAACTCACTCTCACCCTTTGCATTCCCTATTCCTGCACAAAATTATAATGTTAAGATGTGCCCTGGGTTCAGCTATAGCAGTCATTTT
>NW_009931831.1:226-3248 GCF_000696875.1 Nestor notabilis | reverse complement strand
ATAAAAAAAAATAATGAAATAAAAGCTTTTCATCCCACCATGTTATTCTAGGGATACAATTTGTTCCAGTATAGGGTCTCTGAACTATTGGCATGCCAACTGACTTCAAGCCACTCCCAGGTAACAAATTAAAACAAAAGTAATAAGAAAATAAATAGGGTGGGGTTTTGTTTTTTTTTAATCTAGGGGAAAAAAAAAAAAACAAAAAACAAAAATCCCCCACCAAACCAACACCAAAAAAACCCAGCACTGAAGTCTGGAGGAAAACAGAGATAGTGATGACATTCATGAGGACACAGAAGTATGTTAAAGACTGAGGAATAAATGAAATTATGAAGGAGCTAAATTACATAATGTCCAAAAGGAATACAAAAAGGTAGCAAGAGATAAGGAACATGAGAGACAGGGATATCTACTTTTGTCAAAGGGCAAACAAGCTAAATACATAAAGAAAATACATATTACAAATAGGAGAAAGGATTATTCATGTTTTCCAAAAAACACATATTATTGATAGCACTGGAACTTTGAACATCATCATAGTATTTACCTATGCTTTTCACTGGTCAAATACTAATAATGGCCAGAAAACACTTGCTGTGAGACCAATAAAGGAACACTTACAGAAAGAGGGAATACATCTTCAATTCACCCAGTTCTCATAGCTAGCTTCGAAAAAACCTGTGTTCTGTTTCAGTTGATGAACACTTTGGGGGTTTTGCCTTACAAAAGAAGGGACACAGCAGCACAAGTACACACACTTTTATCTCACCAGCAGCAGATGGTGATTTCAAGCCTTTTCTGTCACATGACTGCATGCAAACATGTTGCAAGTCAAGAGCAACACTTAAAAATCAGATATTCTTACCTGTACAAAGCATCATCAATTTCCATAGAGTCTGCTGCCATGATTGATGTGATTTGTTTACACTAGAAGGGTTACAAAAAGAAATAATCTGGTTACACTGGATGCAATGTCACAGTTGGCCCCCTCTCCCTGCCCCACTCAATTCTTCAACACAAGAACTGAAAACCACAAAAAGCAATGTTATACAGGAATCATTTTGAACATGAAGCAGCCTATTGAACACCACAACATCTAGGTAACTAAAATGTACAGGAGCCAGAAGACAAGAATCCCCAAACCATCCGTAAGTGATTTCAAATACAGACATATTTCATTTCCCCACTGAAAAGACACAAGACTTAGTATTTGCATTTGTCACAGTAACATTTACTAAAAGTACAATTTAATTTTATGTTAACAGCTCCAAGCTGTTTAACTTCCATCTACCTGATTGGTGCTTTGTTTTGAAGAGAAGACAAGAGATCCCTGAATGACTAGGAGTAGTTTTTTATGCTGCATTATTTCTGTTCACTGAAAATTCTTAATAAACAAGCTACTGCTTTAGCTAACTGAAAAAGTCAATACCCAAAGATCTGAATCAATGCCACGTTCAAATAAGACATCAAGTTAAACAGTTTAATAGGATTTTAAGAAAAAAACGTAATTTCTGCTGTTAAGGCCTTCAGCCGTTACCAAAGACCTTTCCATTGTTAAGTTACCCTAGTGATAACTAAGCACTAAGACAAGGTTAACTGCTCAAAGGTTACCTCAAATTTACTGTTCAGATGGTTTTGGCAAACATTTTGAAGATTTCTGAAGTGTGGCATCTGTCACAACTCACAGACTACAACATTCTAACCTGAAATCTGTCCTTTTGATTTTTTAGGCTGAATTAGAAAGCACTCAAGTACCGCAGCAAGGGACAGAGTCACAGTGAAAGCAGGCCACAAACAGCACCAGTTAATCTCTTTCACAGTGTGGATACTAACTCCTACACATAAGCTAGCACACAAAACAGTCAAACTGAGGCACCTCCATCACAATCTACACCACCAGTTACCTTCAACACAGCTCCCGTGCCCTTACACAACAGGTTCTGAAGACAAGCAACATCAATGTTACCAGATCATCTGAGGACCCATAGCTCAAGACAGAGAGCAATACATCTCATCTGAGAGTCATGGGCTTCAGTCCCTGCTTAGGTAAAAGCCTTCATTTCAGCCACTGACTGGGACACAAGACTTTTTAAGTTCCCCTCAAAGCAAGCCAGTGTCATCTCATAACAGCCAAGAACAACCATTCCCAAACTGTTCTGCTCCATAATCTTCTTCTACAAACAGCACAAGCACTCTGGGACTGCCCAACACAGACTGTGGTACTAAGGCAGGGAAGGTGATCCACCTGGATAAAAACAGCCAGCTTGCTCTGCTGTGGTTGCTGACAGCTGTCTCAAACACTGTGCCTCCCCAAACACCCTTCTGTAACCAACAAGGATGTGCGATCAACCCACAAGAGAACCTTCTCCACCTGTACCACACAGACCCACGTGACAGTGGTTCTTCCAATATATTTATCAACTCTCAGTTGTCCTCCTGTATTCTCTGTTGCAGCACTGAGCTACTGCCAGCGTACCCATCACGTATGGCAAAAGCCCTCCTTCCAAAAGAGAACACTGTGGTACTACTGTCAAGTGGTTCTAAGACAAAGTTTTGTTTCTGTATTCCTACATCCAAGTTCTATTTCTCATTTTAGTTTAACCTATTGAATCTGTCTCAAAGAAAGGCAGGTAACAGAGGGGGAGAAGGAGAGTGCTAGTTTTTACCAGGTGGCCCTCATTTACACATTCACTTGTTTCCTTTTTAAAAGCCAACATTATCAGTTTAAATGCCACGCTCCTATTTAACTGTGTAAGTAACATCCTTCATTTTTTAAAGCCTCACCTGCTTGTGCGACATAACCCAGGGACAAACTGAGAGCTTACATGTTACCAAGAAGCACTAAGATGCTCTGAAGAGCAGCAAAGGCACAGGAGCTGTAGTAGCGGGCTGGTTTCAATGTTCCTTACCTTCAAGTCAGCGCAGGCTGAACCGGTATTAATTAGATGCTGTTCAGCAGACTGGGACGGCAGGGAGGCCTGGATTCATCCCACCTATCCAGCGTTTCCAGAGGCGGATC
>NW_009931831.1:0-211 GCF_000696875.1 Nestor notabilis | reverse complement strand
GCCCTATTCAGTCTGTGAAGAGACAGAGAGGACGCTCAGACACACTGTTCCCTGCCTAGCCGGGCTAATGGGCGAAAAGCACCTCGCATCTACAGCGGGGAACAGAGACAGAGCCGGCCGGCCTCCAAACGAACCTCACCCGGCTCCCAGCATTGCCCGACCAGCAGCAGCCCCCACCCCGGGGCGCTGCGCACCGACACCCGGCAGGCTG
>NW_009931830.1:0-2492 GCF_000696875.1 Nestor notabilis | reverse complement strand
GTGTGTGTGTGGAGAAGAGAGCCAGGTAGGTTTGTTCTTCCAATTTGATCTCCTTTTCTGATCGCTTTACTTGAAAGTAAATAATGAGGCAGGAGAGCATTAAAAGGTGCCGAGGAGTTGCGTGTACAATGGATTTAGCGGGGGGGCTGGGGGGGTGAATGGAAAGCAGATCGGTACGCAGCTTTCCTCCCTCCCCTCTTGCATTTATCTATCTCTCCATCCTGAGGAAGCTGGCGGAGCAATCAGGCTGCATACTGAACAGTGGCAGAAAAAAAATGAAGGTATCCAGGGGCGGCGGGGGCCGGGCCGGGGGCAGTGGGACGCGCAGCCTTGAAGTGCACAGGCGCTGAGCCTGGGCTGCAAGGGTTGGGGGGTCGCAATCTCCGCACTCCTCGGGAAGGTGTCTGTCATTTCTGGGGGAAAAGCAGCCAGGGAGACTGTCCTCACTAAAGGGGAGTTTGGAAAGTAGAGGGCAACGGAATGGGAAACTAGAACACTACAACAAAATAAAGCCAACTCCAAGCCAAGCCCCTAAAATTGGGATGAATTGATACTGTTTTAAGAAATCTTGTGTTTATGTCATGCTTATTTTGGGCTTCCCCCCCCTCCCTTTTTGGCATCTGTCAAGAGAGTTACATTTCAGGATGGATTGGAGGTCTGTGCCAGGCAAAGAAAGAGATTGGGAGACAGAGGGAGAAGGGTTTTCTGACACTGCTCAGCTGGAGTTTATTGGGTTTCATGCTCTTGGTGTTCAGAGAAACGTTTAGATCCTGAGCGTAAGAGAAACAAACAAATGCAGAAAGCAGGGAGGCTGCAGTGTAGCTGTGCTCCAGAGTTGCAGACTCTCATTAGCACAGTAGTCTTTAAGACTGCCAAACGGAGTGGCCTGTTCGTCCTCACCAGGCTCACTCAGGCAGCCTTGCAATGGGTGCATGTGGAGGAACAAACGTGGGGAAACACATGGAGATGAAAGAGTAGCTCTGGACCTTTCTTCAGTGGTGTTGGGCAGAACAAACTTGGTAGCCAAGCTCACTTAGATGGGTGGACAAACCAAAGAGATCATGATGTAGAGAAGAGGAGGCTGAGCTGTTGAGCTGCTCCGTGCAAAGAAATGTTTTTTTGGTTTGATTCAAATTGCTGATTTTCCAGCTTAAGATCTTTTTTTTTTTTTTTTTTTTTTTTTTTTAACTTGAGAAATCTGTTTTCAAACTAGCCCTGCATTTTGCATTTGGAGGAAATGTGAAAGGCGAGAGCATGTGAAAAGCTCACTGGTAGCAGTTTTGCAGAGGGTGGCAAAACAAGAACATTTCTGTAGAGCAGCAGCAAAGATTGGGAGGGAAAGGCACAGTAAAATCATACAATTCCAGGTAAAGCACCAGGTTTCCCAAGGAGGCTCTTCTGTACCTGGTCAACAGGTTCTCTAGGAAGAGTAATAGTTTAGCGCTTTGTATTTGTATGTAGTCATTAAAAACAATAATAAAAAACCCCTATGATTTTTTGCATGTCAAAGTTTTGCAAATAGCTTCAAGGAGCTTCTCTTAAAATGCATTTAGATTTAGTGCAATTAATGCACTTTTCCTACAGGAAAACCTCACACCAATGTAATCAACTCTAATGCAAAGAAAATGTGAGTGGTGACTGAAGAACTGGAGAGGAAATTATTATTATTTTGGAAATGGTTGACTTTTTCAACAATATCCGCATAGTTGTGCACAGAAAAGCTTAGCGTGCTTTTAGAAGATATTACATGTGTTGGCTTTAAATAGGACAGGAAAGAAAAAAAAGGGTTGTGTGCTGTTGACTTCTAGGTTACCTTTCATTTGACTATATTTATATCGGGTTTATAGGATAAAAAAAAAACAAACAGGCACATTTTCATAGTTCCTGGTCTTTTAAAATATTTTTTAAAAACTAGTGCAGGGTAACTGGACTGTGGATGTGGGTTGTTCTGTCCTTTTTGGTTGATGTGCTCGGTGGCTTAAAGAGATGTACAGCGGGTGAGAAATAATTTGCATTTTTTTGCTGGTCGGCAGATGCAGAGCATATTTTGTCAGCCTTATTTAAATACTGAGAAATACAAGTCTTTAGGATTTTACAACCTGGCTGCCTTTAATAGGAATCGTTGGAGCCTTGTCTTGCACAAAATGCATTTCTCTGAAGAACGAAGAGTTGTGTTGTGGCATATTTGATAATAATTATGACTTAGAGGAGTGTGTGTTCTTGTACAAGTAGTATAAATTACTGATACTGGTTACCGAGTTAAGTTGACATCTCTTCGGCAGCTCTTCCCAGGGCTGAGCTTGCTGATATCAAATCCTTTCGCTTAAAGAACGCCTCGCGCGAGATGTTCGCTTCTCTCCCACATTTCCTACCTGGATTGCTTTCCTTTCTGAGTTGTTTGTTGATGGAAAATACTTTCCAAAATAAACTTTGCTGGCTTTTTCAGTTGCCTCGCAGAGCCTGCCTGGTGCCCGGCTGCCAGTGGCGGGTGC
>NW_009931829.1:28355-39631 GCF_000696875.1 Nestor notabilis | reverse complement strand
GGAGCCTCTGCCCACCGCCACGCTGATGGATCGGGAGGATCCACGTGCCGGGGAGGATGCTCCTCCTCTGCCATGCAGGCATGGAGGAGAGGAATGGTGGCAGAGCCCAGCTACTGGGTCAATTTTGGGCACTGCCATCAGAACCGGGACAGGAAGACCAGAGCAGCCATGACTGGGGCCATGGGCGGCCCACACTCGCCGGCCTCCTCAAGGTATGTGCGTTCCCAAACTGTCAGTGCATCATCAAATCATCTCAGTGACAAATGCAGCGTCAACATGACTTTTCTTTCAAGAGCCGTCACCGAGTCCTCGCCCCACTCCCGACCCGCCGAGCGCCGTGTGGCAGTCCCAGGTCAGGGGAAGAGGCCTCGGGGTGCCCCACTGCGAGCATGGGGGACTCTGGAGGTGCTCTCATCCCCTGCCCACCTCTTGGAGCTGCCCTCCCACCCACGAGCGCCCGGACAGCTGCTGACCCACCTGCAGGGAAGGGTGAGGGCGCGTCCCGCTTCCCCTTCTCCATGGCAAGACTCATTTGCCTTCAAGAGAGAGCCTGTGGATGAGGCACACGCCCCAGACCAGCCACCCAGGCAAAGAGGGGTCGGGGCTCAGGTCTCCCTTGTTTTCCCTCTAAATCCAGGCAGGATGCTGAGGCAGAGGGATGCTCAGCCAGAGCCCACCTCCTCCTCAGCCAGGCCACGCTCCCTCCTGCCCCCATCTCACGCATAAGTTACATCTCAGGTCCAGCCAAACCTCCTGGAAACCGTTACTGAAGTCAAAAAGGCAGAACAAGAGTAAAAAAAACCCAAAAATAAAGCGTACCCCCCTCTCTGGCGAAAGGGCCGGACTGTGTCCGGCGTTTCCTACAACCATCCTAGGAAAATAAAAAAACCCTTAAAAAGAGATTCTCTTAAATTAGGATAATACCACTGTTTAAAAAGCCTCGTCATAAGTGCTTTCCCCTATGAAGTGCTTCTCATAGAAAAATATACAAAATATATTTACATTTATAAAACCTTAAATACTAAACTGTAAACAGAACAGAGTAAAACCCAACATCGTCGCGTGGTGGGCTCAGGGCTTTCCGTTCTCCTTGGGGCTGGCCCAGATGGGAGGAGGACTTGTGCTACCGGGCTTAATGTGAGCTCTCACCCCCAGCCACATCTCTCCTCACACTAGCTCCATGGTGGCAGAGAGATGGAAACCTGGAACGCCTTGAGCTGCTGGACACAGGACCTGGAGAGGACCACTTCCCTTCTACACAGCCAGAGGAAAGGCATCACTGAAAGGAAGCCTTTGCTCGCAAAGATCTACAGCGCCACAATTGTTGGCACAAGCCCTGTCTCTGCCAGGAACTCCCCTGAGCTCAGGCTGGGATTTGGCAGCGAAGCATGAGCCCAACCCTCTTCGGTCTAGCTGGGGGCTGCTCTGCCTTGCTTCCCCCGGCTGAGCCCTCCCAGATGAAGGCAGACCCACGCAACGCAGCAGCCCCCCGTGCGCCGGCTCTCAGGTAGTGTTTGCAGCACAAGGAATGATGGACGCGCACGGTCCCTGGGGCAGCGGGCTGGGGGCGCAGCCCTCCGAGAGAAGCTCACTCCAGCACGGTGCTACTGAATTTCTGACACAGCCCTCGCACGAGGAGAACTCCCTCTGAGCCATGAGCCAGCAAGGACGGACCCACGACCGCCCCCCCACGCTTGGGCCTGCGCCTGGGCTGACCTCTTGCTCCCTGCCCCCCGCATCTCCTGCTCATTAGCCCCACGCTAGAAACAAACACTGGGGTCAGGGGAAATGAGAACAGCAAAAACATAATCACGCTGAGGCTCTTCTCCAGTCGCCCGTGTCCTTCACGAGGGTAAGTGTGCACATGCGAGACATGAAGATGTGGACTCTGACAGAGAAACAGCCGTCGCCAGGTCCCGGAGCCTGGCCCGTCTCCACTCCTGCCTCCGGCCTCCCCGGCCCGGCTGAGTGGCCATGGAGGGCACCATGCGAAGCTTTGGTTCGCCCCGGCCCCTCGGGGCTCCCTTGCAGCTGGTGGAAGTTCTAGTTTAAAAACTTCCTGCACTTCTTGGCGCCGCAGTTACAGGGCAGCTTGTTGTTGGCATCCTCGATGGGGAACTTGTAGTCGTAGGTGAGCTCTTCCCCGCGGTAGATCTTGCGCATGGCGAAGATGACGATGTGCTTCTGGCCGTCGATGTTGATGACCCGGGAGTAGCAGTTGGGCTCGCAGGAGTGGTTGATGAAGCGGGCTGCGTTCCCGTGCATGGTGGCATCCACCACTTCCGAGTCGTCAATGCGGAACATGTAGCAACCGATGCCCTAGGCAGGAGGACAGGGAGAGGGTTACCGCTGGGAAGTGAGATCAGAGCCACCCTAGCAGAAAGTCTAGCTCATCACAGCCACCCAGAGTCAAGCATAAGAGTAACTGCACCCTCTCTGCTCATTCGTGCTTCAACCATTTCACCTCCTTTGGATCTGCAAGACTGGGCTGAGACCCTTCCCAGCCCACATGAGGAAATAGGGAATGCCTGTAGAGCTCCGTCAGGAACACCCTGATTCACGGTGCTCTGAATGCAGATTTCACAATAAGCCTGTCCTACCTTCACAGCCACTTTCTAGCTCTCTCAAAGTCTTTAAGAACTTCTGCAAAAGCCCACAACTCACCTTACTGTCGTAGTATTTCTCTCGTTTGTCAGTGAGGATGGAGCGAATGACATTGCCTGAATATTCGATCACCATCTCACCTGCATCGATGTTCCTTTTGCAGAACAGACCCCGGCCATGGATGGGAGACCTGAAAAAGTGACAAGAACAATGACTGTTTCAAAGGGTATAAGCAAAGCTCTGCAAACAGTGCAGAAGAGGGGTTAGTCACCACAAGGATCACCGTGGTACCAGCCCTCATCCATAACGTAACACTAACGCCAGGTCCCTCCTGCCTGACTCCGAGCATGTGTCTCAGCCACTCCAAGGTGAGCCACTGAGGAGTAAGGTTTGTGCTGAGGATGGCCTCTCAAATACATAACTTGTGCAGGGAGAAGGAGGAGGGACAACCCCGCATCTGCTTTTTCCCCTCAATCTTGTAGTCTGGATTCCTAGAAGGTCTCCAGATGTCACCTTCCTCTGTGCCAGAGGCAGTGGCACCAGAGCAGAACCATACCTGTAGACACCAACTGCCTCCTTGGAGGTCTTCTTCAAGTGTCGGAAGCGCATGGGCATGGGCAGATCCATACTAGTCGCCCTCCTAGAACAAAGAAACCCTGCTGAGTGACAACCTCCGTTTGAGAGCCTGTGCCACATGTTATCTGGGAGGCTTTCCAACATATAATCATCTAGAGGATGTGACACTGCAGCCCACGGAGAACACAATCAACGTTATTATGGTGTTTTCACATATATGTTAAAGATCATTTCTTCCCTTTCCTGCCCAAATTCTCCGCAGATGGTTTCACATCAGCAAGGAAAAGAAACATTCAGAGGAAGACTGGTCTGGTGGTCACCTTCAGCTGACAGTTCTCTTGCTATTGTAAGAGTCTCCTCTAGGTTTGCTAGCTTGGCAGCTTTCAAGCTCTAACCACTGCCTCAAAGAACACTGCGCATAACTAAGGCCCATCAGCTCCTTCTGCCATCGCAGCCCTATTTTCCCCTTTGAACCTTTAAACCCTGCTGCATACCGGGCTGATTTCAGCTGTACTTCTTCCTCTTCCTCGTCATTTGGGTTGTATTCTGGTGGCTGTCGGTGTTTAGAAGCCAAGAAATTAAACATATCAAATGCAGATTTCCTGCAATTTAAAGAGACCAAAGGAAGTTTGTTTTACTGTCAGAAGATAAACGTGGCCTCCACAACAATTTGACCTTTTTACACCTTGCTCCAGTCTGTGTTGCCCTTCTAAGCATCAGGGCAACACACAACAGTTTCTGAGAACCCTGAATGAAATCACCAGCCAGAAAAGCTTTGTTAAACAAAACAGTGTCAATAAAGAGGCACAGAGAAATGTGCAAGAGGCAATACAACTGATTTACATGTGAAGGTCACAAACATTCTTTTTAATGGAGAGCTTAAGTGCTGTAGAGATTTGCTGCTTATGCCCCTTTGTGGAGTTAGTGGAGCAAATGGACCTTAACCTGAAGGATGACAAAGCTCACACTTGCCTCAAGTGGACTTCAGCCCTGGCCGAGCCATGGGGGTTCAGGGGAGGTTCATTGGCCTCCTCTGGCTTATGAAATCTGAACTTGTAGTTGTGGCAGTGCTTTGCTCCGTACAGTTGCTCAATCAGGAACACGACAGTATCGTGGATGATGCCCAGCATCCTCAAACCGTTCACACCTAGAGCAGAAACAGAGCACAACCAATACAAACTCACTGACAGCACCAACCTGGAGCAGGAGGAGACAGCAGCCTCTCACACAAACCAGGAGCGCTCTGTTAGCTACTGCGTTCCACAGAACAGCTTTCAATCCTTTCACCGGGAAGAAATTATCCTCCATAAAGCAGTCAGCCTCTAAGGCTCTGAGCCCTTCTGAACAGGAAGATGTGCTCTCTCTCACACGTGAGGAAGCAGGCTGGGCACTGGCTATTACCTGCAAAGGAGAGCTGCTTCAGGCGGGCATTGGATCGGGCTTCTTGCACTTTGTCAGTCAGTGACTTCCAGGCATCTGCAGACACACAAACAGAGCACAAGACACTGAGATTGCGTCCGAGTGGGGGGCACCAGGAGTGCCAAACCCCGTCCCTTGCTGTGTCTCTTATTTTGCCACATCTTACCAGCTTCCCAGTGAAACAACATACCACTGGTGGACTTCTACGTACACACGTGGTACGCTGCTTTCCAACAAATGCTCATATTTGTATAAACTAATCAGGACTATGAAGTTTGCATCCTTTCATGGGCTGTAAATTAAGGTCCTCGGGTCCAGCTGCTTCCCTCCTTTCCATAATTCCCTTTGGCATAAATTAAGTGCCTTCAGCAACTGGTCTGGAGGAAATCTAGATAACCCCCGTCTGAGCCACACGGACTATGCAGTGATAAAACATGGCTCAACAACATTGGTCAAGTGACTAAACAACGAGATATACTCACTGAATATATTCTACTGAAAGAAAAAATAATCAACAGGATCCAGCCATTGTTAGGACCTAGGGTTGTTCTGGGGCTGTAAATCAAGACTTTGATCCTCAGAAGTCCTAATTTTACTTCTAGCAAGGAAAGCTAAAACCAGTGCAACCAAAACCCCAGGGTTCTCACCTTCAATGCTTTCTGCGCAGATCTGAAAACCATCATCACTAGAGATCTCAAAAACCAAACCTTTCTTGTGTTTCTTCTCACCAAGACACTCTTTTCTCTTTTGCTCTTGCTGAAGCCAAAACATAAGTGGGGAGCTGAAAGTGCTCTCTTCTTCCTCGAGAGCTTTTGAGCCTGGAAAAGACAGGAGCCAGCGTGAAGACAGAAATAGGGTCAAATGACATTTTTCCATCGGACTGAAAATTCCTGACTAACTTGCCTTTTGACCAGTAAAACTGTCCAAGAAAAAAACCTAGATGGTGCTGTAGCAAGTGTGAAATCTCAAGCGCTGAAATTCCCACAAACTAAAAATAGACATACAACTATTTGTTCCTTATCTATTTATAGCCAACAAACCTTTCCTCCCCCCACAGCAGAATACCATGGTTATCAGCTCTGAGGTTTTTCCCAAGAGAGCGAGACACACATGCCCTAAACTTCCAGGTACTCATGTCCCAAACCTGGACAATCCCAAGACTTGGTGCTTCTGAAGAAGTGACATACCTGTATTCTCTTGCTCGCCTGTTGTACTTTGTGCTGACTGAGATTCTGCCAGGACTGCCGTTTGCCTTGGGAGGGAAGGAGAGGAACACAGAGAAAAATATTTAACAACCTGCCTCATTTCCTCACCAGCCCTGAACAGCTGCCTGTAAAATCTTAGGAACTAGACAGATACAATAACCTTTGTGCTCTGACATCAGTTCAATTGGAAACAAACCAGCAGGTCCTACTCAGTGGCATTCCTTTCTGAGGCATCTATTTCTCGGTGGGTAGCAGTCGAACTCAGTACAGTCTGTGACCTGTTCTCTGTGTTAGCTCTACTCAGCAACAGAGGATCAGCTAGCACAGGGTGAGGGGTCACCTCTGCAGCCGGCTGTAGCTTTCCAGAGATACACACAACTTAACTGAACTGAAAAACCAGCTCCACACTGCACCTAAACGTGCCTGCTCGCTCCAAACTGAAAGCTCTCAAGGTATTTTTAACTAGCAGAGGAAGACTTCCCGTGTCTTCTGTATGAATTTTCTCAAGCCCAAGCAAGCAGAAGCTGATGGAAATGTCTGTTGACAATGCTTACCCTGCAGACTGGCCACATGGCTTCTGCAATGGCTGATCTATGCTTGCTGGATCCTGCGTATCTGCCTTCAGAGGAGGAGTCCTGGAACAAAAAGATTTAGGAACACTGAAAATACCTCCCAAGCCACATGTGCTGTAAGCGGGACTGGAAAGCAGCAACAGATCCACTGGGAGCTGCCACGAGCAATTCAGCAGTTCACAGAACTGCAGGACTAGAAACAACCGCTCCCGAGATACGAGGAACTAGATCACACTTCCAGCACTGCAGCAGAATCCAGACTTGCACTTCAACAGGGAGGAGGAGCAAGAGAAAGAGCTCCGACTGTTTCAAAAGGGTAAGCTGTCTAAAGAAGTCCGGATCGATGTTTTACAAACCAGACTTATTACAAGACAGGAAGATAACCAAGGAATTGCACAAGTGATGCGCAAACCTCCTCTGTTGCCAGCAGAGGGATGTTACTCTCTCTCAGTACCAGCAATCGTTTTGGAGAACCCGTCACCCTTTGGAGTGCTATTTTCTCCTCTATTATCTCTAAACCACTGTTTAATTTAGTAGAACTGTCAACAGTGAATAAAGTCCTCACAATCCTGATCCTCAAAGCCTTAAGTTTTGCATCCTTCCCCTTCTGGAGAGGATACTCCTTTACATATCTACTTTCTGCTGGCAGCTGTGGGTTTACCTTAAAAATTGCCAAAGGGAAAATTTGCTGTAGAAACTAGTGTGAGATTCTTTCTCATATCATTAAAAAACCTCAGGGATGAGCAGAATCAAACACTCCTCTTACCCTGCAGCTGAGACCTGGGGTACAGCGACAGCCCCTCTCTCAGGAACGTGTGCTTCAGAGGAACCAGTCCACAAGTGAGATGCTTTGTGCTTCTTTCCATTCCCTTTGTCTAACGACGGCTGAATGCGTTTGATTTTCGGCTTCGTTTTTGTGGGAGCCAGCACGGAGCTGCTGGCTGACTGCTGGCCAGAGGAGGGGGAACCTCCGGGAGACGCAGAGCTGGCGTGCATCACTGATGAGGAAGCCTTGCTCTGCTCCAGTCCAGTGTTACTGGGAACATCGACCAGCTGTGGAAAGCTGGACAACTGCGTTGTGGCCGAAGCTGTGCCGAGGTCCAGCTGGGAGGAAGCCACTCCAGTTTTGCTGGCCAAGAGCTGCGTCATGTGCTGAAGCTGGTAAGAGCCTTCTGGGTCAGTAGAGGAGGGAGCAACTGTCATGCCCATCGTCTGTGCTGAAGGCAGAACGCATATGCTCGATGCAGCTGTCATTGCTGCCGTAGATGGAGTTTGGGATGCTCCCAGTTGTGAGAACATCCCCGAACTTGGCGGTAAAGTCATGTGCTGCTGCTCCTGACCAAGACCAAGGCTTTGCTGACTAGCTTTGATCAGGAGGTTGCTTATCGACCCAATGTCCCCTAATAATCCAGGACTAGTTAACGTTACCGAACTTTGTCCCAAAACGTGACCGGGAACCGACCCACCAGTGCTCGGTGCTGCCGTGGCCTGCATGGACACCACGTTCAGCACCGAGGAACTCGAGGCCAGGCCCGACACAGGCCCCGCTGGGAGGTGACTGGCCTCTGGCCCGATAACGCTGGAAGATGTGCCCACAGCAGCGGTGGTCCCACCTTGTGGGAGCAGCGACGTTTGCTCAAAATACATGACCCCAGACTTGGACCGTTTGATAATATTGGGGACGGTTCTGTGGGATGTTGAGTTTGCAATAGTTCCCAAATCCAGGGAGTGGTTGGAAATTTGGGAAGGGGCAAAATTAATTAAGGTCATGTTGGAAACCATATCAGGAGGAGCTATAGCTGAAGGGGTTCCCGAGGGAGCCAGCTTCTTGTTCTTTCGTGACTGCAGGCGAGATATGGGCCGCTTCTTGCCCAGGGCAGCGGCTGGCGTTGCAACGGTGGTGCCCAGGTCTGTCCTCTGACTAGCTTCAGACACCAAGAGCTGAGGATCGGGAGGCGGCTGCACCCCAATGAGAAGACCTGGAGAAGGACTACCCATGTTTGGTGGGAAGCCAGTCTGAGCAGCGGTGGAGAAGGGATGGATATGCTGGTGATGGGACATAGGCAGCAGTCCCTTGCTTGTAGGAGGGAACAACGACTGAGATGAGGGCAAGCTCGGGTTTAATCCCGTGGTCAGTGTGAGGCCACTGCCCATGGGCCCCAGCACCGAAGCGCTGGTCTCCATCACGCTCTGCGCGGAGCTAACTGAAGGCGTTAGCTGGATCTTCTGAGTAACGCCGTTGGGAAGAGTTTGGAGGACGTAAAGCGGCTGCATGTTTTGGTTGACTACCAGCAGCTTCTCTGCGGCTGGCTTGAGGTGGGGCGGCGTTGTCTGCACTGCAGCATTGGAGATCTGTGAGGGGCCGGGACTGTCTGTGGAGTTTGGCACGTACTTCTGGCTCTGGAGGGGAACGGTGGGCGATACTGGCACCTGGATACCTGGAGTCCCGCTGTTCCTCGTTAAATCCTGGTTGCTGCCGTGTCCTTGCTCAACGGGGCCGCAGGGCGGGCTGGCTATATGCTCTGCGTCTATGTGACCCTGGATGAAGTGGTCGGGAGTTATGTGTCCTTCTGGGCTGGGGTCTACTCCTGGGCTCAGGAGAGCCGCATCACCTTCCCCCGAGGCGGATTTTTCTGTGACCGTCACTCTCTTCTCCCCAGACTCCGTGGAGGGCAAGGCAAGCATCGACCTCTCCCCTGAGGAGGAGAGTGAAGACTCCGAGATGACAGCGAGCCTGTTGTGATTCTGGCTGGGCACCGTAGGGCTGCGAGTGGTCAGAACGGAGAGGTCGGAAGGAAGCTCCAGTGGCAACTCAAACTGCTCCTCCGCTGATATGGAGGACGAGACGCTGCTGTCCACTGGCTCGGCGGTTGGCAGCTGCTGAGAGAACACCTCAAACAAACCCATATCCTTGCCACGGTTGCTGTCGAGACCCAAACCTTCTCCGAGTGTTAGAAGTTCAGATGATGAGGACTCTGGACTTTCTCCCAGCGCCTGCATAGATGGCGTGTTCTTTAGTACGAAGTCCATGATGTCGGAAGGAAGGATGTTCCCACAGTCATCGCTGTTGTTATTGTCAGAGTCGGATTTCAGGAGTTCTGTGTTGAAAGTGTCCAGTAAGTTCTTGTCAGAAGGTGTGCTGGCATGAGCCCTGCGGCCCGTTTCCAGTGAGCTCAGCTGAGCTTCCAGCGAGTCCTGACCTTGCGCTTTAACCCTGCTCACCGGATGGCAGTTATCGATCTTCGGGTCGCTTTTGTGGACGGAGGGGCTCTTGGTGACTTGCACTTTCTCACTGGCATCTTCGCCTCTATCTAGCTTTAAGTTTTCTGTTCCGTTTTCCTTACTGCTCCTTTTAGTTACTTGACTGACTTTTCTTGTGGTCGCCGTGACGCTTGTATCACTTTCAGTTCCATCATCCACACCATCCAGCTGGGAGATTTTGGGGAGATCGCACTGCTCCTCCTCCCTGAACAAGCTGTGGGACGCGAGCCTCTCCTCTGCGCTTGAGGAAACCACCGTTCTAGTGAAATTGTAGTAGTACAAGTCATCTTCATCCGATGTGCTCAAGTCATCCGCGCCATCCACTTGTCCCTCTGCAGACCGCTTCCCCCGCTTCTTCCCGGTCGAGTTACTGTAGAAGGGAATGTCTTCCTCTCCGTAAGACCTCACACCGTACAGAGGAGTCAGTCCAAAGAACATATTGGATCTGGCCCTAGCACTTCTCCGTGGATACCTCCGCTTGTACGAGCCCTCTTCTTGAGCTTTAGCTCCATCCTGGAGCATCAAGTTGTTATCTTGAACGGGCAGGTTTTCATACGTGTTATTCTGTGATTCCTGCACCGGCACTTCGTTCGGACTTCCCTGAACTACAGGGTTATCTTCCTGGCTTTCCGAGGTTGAGGAGGGCTCTGCCATCGCGGCCAGTTCTGCCCCTGCAGGCTGAGCCTCAGCATCACTTTCTGGCTGTGCATTTTTAGACTGGTTTTCACCTTCCATCTTGAGCGGTGTCAGAGTGACTTTAACAGTGCGCTTTCTAGGTGTCTGCGATTCCTTGGGGGCCACTTCCACCTGCGCTGGAGAACCTTTGGATGGCCCTTGCGAAGGTGGGGACTTCTCGTGAATACTGTTACACAACCTCTGGCTAAGCTGTTCTGTTGCCAAACCCTGATTAGCGAACTCCGGTTTCAGGTTTCCTTCATCACTACCTACCACTTGACTTGAATCTGTAAGAGGTTTCAGGGAATGCTTCTCTTTAAAGCTGTCTTTCACTAACTTTTTCCCCTTCTGACGCCTGTCTTTAGGGGCAGAAACCACCTGCTCGCTCGCTGCAGGAGACCTGCTATTTACTCCAGCAGATTTCAAGGTCTTGGCATCCATCTCATCAACCACAGTCGTTTTCTCCAGCTGTACAGGTTCCATGTGCTGATCCCTGTCTTTCCTTGGGCCCCTCTGATGCAAAAGTGGAAAGGATATTGCCTCTTTGGAAGAAAATGATCCTGAACATTCTTGAAAGGTTCCTACTTTAACATTCATCTCTGCGCCCGATGAACTGGTTGGTTGAGTGGACGTTTTGGAGTTTCCTCCAGAAGCAAAACTGTGAGCTGAATAATCTGAGTCCTTCAAGGTCGGTGTTTTCATCTTCTCTCCCTTAGAAGACACACCTTTGGCTAGCAAATCCGAACTGGCTGAATGTCCCTCTGTAGACTGAGGGGCATCCAGCTGGTAAGTTTTACTTCCGCTCATAGCCGCTGTCTTCTGGGAGCCTGAACCTGTGGAGCAACTTTGAACTGGAGCGCTTGGAGTACCTGCATTCACTAATCCCACAAAGCGGTCGGTGCTCTTGATGCTCGGCTCGTGTTCTGAGGAGGACCCCATGCTGGAAGCTGCAGATACACTGTGC
>NW_009931829.1:20375-28324 GCF_000696875.1 Nestor notabilis | reverse complement strand
GTGTAGGGGAAATCATCCGGAGTTTTGATTGCTGCTGTGACAAAGAGGAGGTGCTGTGTCTCCGAGATCCGATACTCTTCAGTCCAGAGGACAGCAAAGGATCTCCTACTGTCACTATTTCATGGGTCACTGGCGTAGGACTTCCTGAGAAAATAAGGCAAGAAAGACGGTCAAGCGATCTGAAGGCTGCACGATCAATGCACACCCAATCCCTTCAGTCAAGACACCAGAAACGAAAACCTTTCAGTGCAATAGCATTCACATAATGATGATGCCTGAGCTGGCTATTAAAGATCTGATACCGCCAATCAGTGTTCAGCAAGCAGAGTCGACAGGTTTGCATCTCAGCATTCTGCACCCCAACTTTTGATCTGAATGTTCAACATTGCTTTGAAACAAAATATGACTCATTGATACAGAAACAGCAGCTGAGTTACAATAGCAGATTTCCAGCTCTCTCTGGAAAAACACCGTCTGAGATGAGCAAGTCCCTAACCTGTAGTACAGCTCTTCGCAGTGCTGCTATTGTACTGCCGAAACATGGCTTTCTTCATCCCAGGCAGTTTTTGGTTCAGTGGTACATTTCTCCACAGGCCATCTCTACTCTCTATTTTCAGAACTTTCCTTCCCTCAACCCTACTGCCACAGCACTATTTTCTCTAGAAACAGAAAACTAAATGCCACATTCTCAACGGAGACAAAAAAGACATGAACCAAACCAGAATTATCTCCAAACAAATAAAAAAAAGCCTCCCCAAAAACCAAACACCAAATTCAACAACACTTGAAGTACCTGCAGAGGGTAACGGCCTCGAGCCGGGAGACCTCTGTGCAGATGGGTACGTTGGTGTTCTGATCCTGGGACCCTTTGAGACCAGTGGATAGTAACAGGAACTAGAGGTCTGAGAATGCAAGGGACGATCTGGTGATGGTGGGTTTACAATTTCAGGTGTATTTTGGCTCTCTTTAGGTAGAGTTTCTGTTGTTGTATAAAAGAGAAACAATGGTATAAGCCATCACTGAACCCAAAAAGCTACGATCTGATAAAGTATATATTGATATCTGGTTTCACCTGGAGAATCAGGATGTTTGTTAAATAAACACCAAGTCAAAGATTACTGCTTCCTTGCCACCAAATAACGTCTCCCCTAAGAACATTTTCAAATACTTCCACAGCAACCCTCAGTGCACACATGAAATTCCAGGACCTCTCAATAAAGTTGAAGTTGGCAATAACTGTTGTAAATGATTTAAAAATCTTCCACAGCTTTAGCTTCTGGGAACTGAAAAGGACAGGGTCAAGGCTTAGCTAGGTTTTTTTAACTCACCTGTGGCTGCAGAGGAAGCACTTGAAGTACAATGTGAAGTTTTAGATCACCAGAAAAATCTCAACTCTGTAGACTAGAAACCACTTACACAGTAGTTTTTGTCTGAGTTGAGTTTTCAAAGTTACCAACACACTGCCCAGGTCCCAGCCACAACCTGGCTTTCTAGTTACGGTGGAAACCTGCAGAGAAGGTACTTTTGGGAGGTCTTAAGAGATTACCTGTAAGGGGAACCGGGCTATGGGCAATTGTTCTGTTATCATCATGCTCTACAGTGCTGTTGATGTCAGGTTCTATGACCGGTGGTCGGCACTCCATGATCTTGCAGGTATACACACAGCGCTTCCTGGCATCTGTTGTGCTCCAGTACACCCTGGAGCACCTGAAAGATAATTCCCACATAAACCAATTTACTCAACAGTTGAGCAAACCTCAGCATTCCTATGTCACATTTTCAGTTTCTCAAAGGCTTCCTGGCACAACATGCTGCACACCCAGCTTAGCTGCGAGACTCCGAAACAGCAGAGGAAAGCTACAGTCCATTTTCACTGCTGTTACTTCAGTGCTGGTTTGGCATCTAACACACTAAGAGACATCTAATCATGAAACAGTTCATACTCACTGATAGCCGATGGGAAACAATTTATCCTCACAATCTGAGAGGTCATTCAGAATTCCTAAACAGTCTATCGTCATTGAACCTGAGCAAAAAGAGGAACAGAAGAGTCTGTCAACCAGATTCCAGCACCAAAGGTGTATCACACATGCAGAGACTGGATCTTACCGATCATCATGTGGATGTTCTCCGGTTCCAAACCGCTGAGGAATTTCCTTCTCAAACTGATCCCTTCAAAGTCCACAAAGACTCTCCTAAGAACTTCAAACCCATTCTCAGGAACCACCTGGAAGAAGGGTCCACAAAACTACTTGTTATTTTTAAAGGAACCATCACACATACGCTACACAGTCTGTCTCACTCAAGCCTCAGTTTGGTCTTTCGGTTTTTCAGCTGCCACACAGTGCCACCTGACAAACCTCCCCATGCCAGCTCTATCACTGACTTCTTTTTAGCAGCACTGTGGTCAGGCCATCATTAGGAAGGAACTTGTTCAACATTAACTTCTAAAGAGTGCTGACAGTTACAGGCCTACCCCACCTTCAGACAAGGCAGGGGGTGAAAGAAGAATCTCACCTCTCCTTTGATCAAGTCACGATGCCTCTGGCAGTAAACCTTCTTATCGTCCAGAAAGACGCAGTTCTTGGCTCGTGAGCACATGAAATGGTAGTTACTTGTACAGGAAGTGAGGCAGCAGCCTACTGTGGCACCCGACTTCTGGCAGAACTCACATCTCTACAGAAGCAAAAAAAAAACCAGTTAACAACTAATCTCCTCTACACCCAGGCTACCATTACCACTGTCAGCTGGGTTTTTGGCACAGACAGGAGTTTAGAGTAATGCCTGACCTCCCACTTCACTGCCGTATCCGTGACTCACACGCATGACTGAGACATGGAGGAGGAGGCGAGAGGAAGAGGATCCCTCACACACAACTTTTGCATTTGCAGACTGTTTCCTCCAGGCCCCAGATTTCCTTGCTTGTACTCCATATCGAGGTGCTGTATTTGCAAGCTTCACTGATCCACGTGCCAACTATTTCTCCTGCTCGGAGTATTCCCCACGTGGGCAGCTTACTACTGGCTAAGAGCAGCCCGATTCCACCCCTTCTGCCGTTTTAATGAACATTTAGGACCAACTGATGCAATACTAAAACAAAATTTGGACAAACTCATTTCTAGTTGTGCTTCCAGTCTCATTTTGCTCTCCCAGAAAGTAACCGTCAATCAATTCACAACAGGAAGATTAGTTTGTTTTCCAAGACTGTGTGACAGTTCAGAAAACAGGTGCCACCGTCATTCTTTTTGCAGTGCTTAAGTGAGTAGCTACATGCAAGCTTGATGTCAACATCCTTCACCTACACTCAAAGGTGAAAATGCTCCTCGAACTGGACAGTTTTTGCACTAGAGAGACAGGCCGTTGTTACAAGTTCCTCTTGGTCTCCCAATATACACACACGGAATCTTTTAGCTGGGTTTGTGTCTTGGTTCTGTGTGAGTGAGTGTGAAGCTTAACCAAGCATTCTTCCCTTATACCCACCAGCTGCTTTCCCCGGATCACAGCCATGTGCACGTTCTTCAGAGAACCATCATCATCTTCAAATACTTCTGCTGACCATAAAGCACAGTTTACGTGTGTCCATTCGTTTTGGCCAATGTAGAGAAGACGTCCAGCATCCTAAAGAATGGAAGGAAATGTTCTTTTTGAATGTTCCAAGAGACACAGCAATGCACAAGCAGTACCCAGCCTACCCACAGTACCAAATCTGTGGTAGTGCTTAAATGAGCTCCCATCACATGGGCGCGGGCCAGGTACTCACGTTAGCGCTGTCGTCACCGTATTTCAGGCACAATGCACACTGCCTGTTGTCTTCTACATCTGGAGGTGGGTTAAGCTCAGGACTATCCTCTCGGCTTCTGTCAGAGCCTTACAGTTAAAAGAGAGAACACTGTTTATTCTTGAATGCCAGGGAAGCAAAAATTCATCTGGGAAGACTGTCAGTAAGAGAACAGGGCGGAGGAGCCAAACAGTAGCCTCGAGTTGTCAAACAGCCACTTTGTAAAGCAAGGCAAGGCACACACCAGGCTCTACCCAGCCCTTCTCTGGGGGAGGAGAGTCAAGTGCAAACGTATGTCTGGGCCCAAGCTCAGCTCAGAAACATGGCATGTGTAACAGCCTCTGAGCAACTTCAGGTCTCAGAGGTCTCCAAAATCCTTCAGTCACATACAGAACTAGTACCACTCTCGCTTTACTACTAGGAGGTTTGGAACGAAGCCCTCTGGGTTTGGGACCAATAGTGCTGCAATCTGTTTTCTTACTAGAGATAGGTGGTGTAGGAGGATGCAGAGGAGTGGGCGAATCTGGCTCTCCAGGCCCTTTGGGTTTTGGAGCGGGGATGATCTTCTTCATCAGAGGGGGCTGCTCAGTGCGGTTGTTCTCTTCACGCTCCTGCCACTGAGCGTAATTGTGGTCAAGGGAAGGTGGCAGCACTGCATTTGGCAACATACCACTGCTGAAAAGCAACAGGAGTAGCTGTCAGACCCGACTACACCAGAGGACCTTGTGTCCTGTCTAGCAGCACCACTGACATTCAGTACACGGTAACAACCCCTCTAACTACTCACAGTCCCCACATGCTCTCAAAGGCCACGAAACTCACATTTGAAGGTTTGTGATGTGGCTGGCTGTTTCTTTTGAGGGTAACAGGTGCAGGAGGGCCACACTAAATAGGAGTGAGGAGGAGGAGGAGGGGGAAGGACAGACAGGACTGACAAGCCAACAGACAACATACTGAATAACGTTTTTGGTTACTCTGCTTTAGAACAAGGAAGTGTATACAAAAGCTAGGGATGGGATTACTGTTTAACATCTTAAAACCAAAACAAAACAAGAAAAAAAAAAGGGAAAAGGAAAAAGAGAAACAGAAACCCCAACCCTCTCATGATACTTTTTGCTTACACAGCTGGCAAACCGCAGGGTGCCACAGTCAGAGGCAGAACAATTACTTACTTGCTTGTTACTTTATTTGGCTCCCAAAATCTGGACTTTTTTACACTGAACCATGGAAAAACACGCTCCATTTGCTGAAGGAAAACAACACTCTGTTAGAAACGTTATACAACACACCAAAAATTAAAGGCATTCAGCCAAGATCTACTGTAGATGCACAACTAGTAAGATTTCATTAACATCAACAACTCTGACAATGTATTATCTTATTCCTGGAAATACCCAAGCAATAGCAAGTGCGATGGACCCTTTGGATTCCAGCAGCAACAAGCAGTGGTATGATACCAGGCAGATTTCAAAACAACTGTAGTCCAGCTCACCCGGATGAAGAAGGACTTGACCATGCTATTGGCTTTCTTCACTTCTGGCTGCCCTCCATCTGAGTTAATGGCTGCTTGAATGATCTTCACAATATCGTCGCTGAAATCCAACTGTAAGAAGGCCCCAACATTTCACATCAACAGGATGTCTCTTGCACAGCTACACCACCCACTTGTTTTTTAAGGCATCAAGTGAGCATCCAGATGACTGGAAGACTGAACCAGAGCATTGATTTACAAGCAGAGAAAGCATTCGGCTGTAAAGAAACAAGCAGCCCTCTGCATTTGCACCCTGGCTGCAGAACTACTACTCCCACCGCTGTTCACTTCTTCCTTCTACCAGGACTTGACGACTGAGTGGTTTTAAACCAGATAAGCTGTCTGCCTCACAGGGACTTGGCCAAAACTTGGCTACAGCAGGTGTGCCCAGTACTTTGCAATATACATTCCTCCTCAGGATTGTGGGCTCCATAGGGAAAAAAAAAGAGGAGAAAGCTGCTCCCTACATAGAGAATCGTTCCAGTCAACGCTAGCGTTGTGTATAAATGATCCCTAAAGAGATCATCCCTGCACAGATGAAGTATCAGTTTCCAGATAATCGACCATCCTCAGTGTTACCTGGCTAGACCTACAGCCTGAACTTGCACCTGAAGGATGCCCCATCTTGTTTCCATCAACGCCTGACTAAGAGCTAAAAAGATTCTACCAAGTGTTGCTGACCCATGCAGCAGTGTAAATTCCATGTCTTTGGACCAACGTTAACACAAAGACCAGCCAGAGTAATTTTCAGCAGCACATTAACCTCTTTCCTTATTCATAAAGAAAAGGCTTAAGCACACTTGGTTCTAAACGCCTTGGGTCATAAAGCCATTCGTAGGCTCTGCCATTTGAGGGGAGTACAAAAGCTTTGACATACCACAGAAATGTAACATCCTTGATCCATTTTTCTTTTCACTCCTTCCAGATCCAGAGGTTGCTGCTCCTCCTGTTTACTGACTTCTGTTAGGACAGGAGGGTCGGGACCTTCAGGAGAGCTTCTGGACGGGATACTCTCTTCCGTCTCAGGGTTTAAATCTGGTGGTTTTGCTGCCTGTTAAATTCAACAAACAGACAGAGGGACACTGGCTATCGAAGTGTGGCTGCTACTCGTAACATACTCCCAGGCACACTTATGGGCCCAGAGATTCTTGCTAACATGAAAGAAAAGAGACTGAAGTTCTGAATATAGCGACAAAAATGAAAAGGCCTTAACCTTTCTGCTGCTGACCCTGCAAGGCACACAGCAGGGCAGAACGAGCAGCTATCAGGATCAGACTCATCTTTCAGAAGTCTTATTTCTGCATACGTGTTTCAAGACTAAGATCCTGTTTATCTATCAACAAAGCACCATCACAGAGCTAAATCCTCCCACTCCTTGAGGAACTCTACCCTATTTTTACCTCTTAGCCTCACAAATTGTACTGTAGGTACCCACCCCTTTGTCTCCATAGGAATGAAGAAAAGAAAGAAAACAAAACTCGCAGTCTGTGTTGTTCCAAGCACACTAAGGGCAGTGTGATGTACAGTGATGCCAGGTAATGCTTCAGGCCAAGAAGACGTGAAGGGCCGTGAGGTTCCACTTACCTGCCGATAGCGCAGCAAATGGCTGGTAGTTCTGGAATTCAAGAGAGCTGTTAAAACCTGCCGTAGGGAAACCTGCAGCTCCTTCTCCAGTGCCAGCCGCCACTCCGCAGGATGCTGCTCTGTGCAGTTAATGCAGGTGTACGCTACACTCTCCGGCAAGTTCGAGAGTATCTCATACATTTCATCTGGAGACAAGGAAAAGTAAAGTGACAATCTGAACCACTTCACTGAAGCATGGCTACAGGAAAAAACCCTACTCTGCACTTACTGACTGAAACCCTTTCCATGTAACAAAAGCATCTTGCGCACTAACTGAGCTACACTGTGTTTGAAGCAAGTCCTGCACCTTCAGGACTCTGCTAGTATTAGTCCTGGTTTACCTGTAGCCATTCTACAGATGGTTTTGAGGTAGGTCACAACAAGCAAGGGTGTTGATATAAGAGTCTAGCAGAAAGGTCCCAACCACGATCGCTTTGGTCTACTCACTGCCCCACATTCTTAGTCCCAAGGAGATGAGGATTTGCCTTACCAGAGAGGTTTTCACATTTGGAGTGGACCCAGCGGTCGCACTTCCCGCACTGCATCATCTTGCTCTCGTAGTCATCATCATCGTAGCATTTGTCACAGAGAGGACAAAAATTTCCTGTCAACAAGAGGTGGTCTTTATGAGGAGTTCAGCTGCCACACACGTGTGTTAAAGGCTAGGTGGTTATCTACTAGTGTGCCAAGGCAGCAACTCTCAGCTGCCGAGACAGTTATATCCGCTTTTACAACACTGCAAACAATAGCCACAAAAATAACCCTCTTGGAAGAATGCTGACTGCTCTGGAATACCGTTACTGGGTACCCATTTTTTGGGGGTGGAAAGCCTAACAAAATGCTCCATGCTGTTACCTTTACAGAGTACAGCAAAAGCACAAAGGCGACACACAGGCAAGAAATTAGGTGGAACTACCAAGATTTTCTCTCCTGAGGTTCTTCCCCAGAAAACCCAGACCCTCCTAGGTAGAAAGGTGTCACATAGAGTAACTAACACAAGAAGGAACAACCGCTTTA
>NW_009931829.1:12230-20344 GCF_000696875.1 Nestor notabilis | reverse complement strand
TTAATTACTCCTGTTCAGTCAGGAACACGTAGGCCAGGTTCAGCTCCTTTTTGCACGGTGAGCAGCTCAGCTGCCTCACAGCCCTTCCACTCACTCTGCACCAACACTGCCTAACTCAAACCTGAGCACCCAGTGAGGCTCCTGCTGTAAAGAACCCCAACTGTACATACCTTTAGCAAAGAGTTTGGCACAATCATGACACAGCGAGAAGTCGTGAGACCACTGTGCATCCCACCCTTTGCCTGGCGTTGTTGATCCACAGCTCTTGCAGCGAACGCATTTGGTACATATCTGGAAAAGGAATGTGTTTGGCAAGAGTTATTTCTGTTACCCAGTGGTTTCTGTGCTTTGGTCCTAAGGATACAATTCACTGTTTTTGTTACTTAATGAGTGCAGGGAGCTTATACAGCAGGAGAAGGAGTTTCAAACACTGAATCTCCCACTTAAAAGAGAAAGAGCTCCCTCCCTTTACGATAAGACGGTGATAATGCCACAAGAAAGAATGAAAATATCACAGTAGAATTCTCCTGTCCTCCTATTTGCACTGACAAAAATACCCCCTTTCCCTTCCTGTAAACAGCACACATAGTTGTGGCATTTCTTCTGACCTAAGATGTCTTCCTTTAACAGTTTTCCAGCTCTGAAAATGTTGTATTACAAAACATCTAAAACCTGTTAGTACCAAATATAAGTGCACTACAGGCACTTGTTCAGAACAAAAGCTCCAAAAGTCCTAAACCAGTGCATTAATGCACATTGTCTCTCCCTACCAGTATCTGCTGGGGAATCTGTTAACAAGGCAAATGCTCCCATTCTGAAGAGCTTCTTCCATGTCCTGGGACTACAATCAGAAGAATTACCACAACTAAAACTGGTGTCACCTCTTTAAAAGTCGTGCTCATTCGGGATCTTATACAAGACACCTCCTCACCTATTTCCAAATGTACCTTCTGATGCAACCTGCACCTGCCTTCAAAAGTGAAGCGACTGCATCAGAACAAGTCACGTGCAGAGCTCTGGCCTGCAGCGTCATGATCAGCCAACACGTGAATCACCCAGAAGGAAATAAAACAAACCCTCACCCAAACTTTCTTTTTCTTGGTAGGCTTTGTTGGGTAGTTTGGGCCCAGGCACTCCGGGTGATAGCTGTTTCGGCACTTGTTACACTCCAGCAACTGCTACAGGAAGGAGGAGAAAGAGCATTGGAGTGGAGACACCTGAGAGGGGTGCAACCCCCGGCCTGCTTTCGGTTACGCCTGATCCCCTATTCGGGGCAAGAGGAAGAAGCTGCCATGAAGCAACTCGCACATGTCCAGCCCAGCGTGGTGCGGGGTCCCCGCCGGGGTTTGGGGGTACCTTGGTGGCCTGGTGCTGTCTCCCACACACGTGGCAGAACTTGCAGCGACGGCAGCACCAGTTCTCCAGCTGGTCCTCCAGGGGCCGCTCGCTCTCCTCTAAGCAGAACTTGTGGAAGGGCTCACAACAGACCTGACAATACACAAACTGCAAGGGGGGAGAGGCAGGTTTTAGCAAGTCAGAAGCTGCTCGGAATTCCCAAACAAGCCCCCTCGTGCTCCAAACTACTTTGAATTCTGCTTTACAGCTGACACAACAAGGATTTCTACTGGCATATTTTAGGAGGGAAACTGTGTGAATACTTCAGATCTCCCAAATACACGCTCATCTACCCAGACACTTGGCTCCTAGCAGCAAATGGGAGTCTGCAACCCTTTATCAAAGTGTTCTGAGCATTGGCAAAGGCCTACAGGGCTCTTCGGGATCTCCCTCCCTCGCTGCACCACAAGCCAACCGCACCAGAAGAAACACTTAGTGCAGAAGGAGGGGGCACCCAGAGCAAAAAGAGACATTTCTCCCTCCATTCAGCTTAGCTGGCCCATTTGAAAGCTCTTCTAACTTCTATGTATCACCCCACAAAGAAAGAATCATCCTTGGGGCAGGAATATGGCAGGCTTACAGGGGACATCAGAATAGTCTGTCCCCTTGAGCAGCCTGATTGAGAAGGAGACAGCTCCCTGCCCCACTGGCCCTTCATGGTCCTCAAGCATGTGAACTGATGTCCACGTACAGAACTCAACCCTCTTCCAACCCAGGTACTGTGGACTCATAACCAAGCCTTTTCTAGAGTGCTACCATCACCTTCCGACGGCAGCTGGCCTGAACATGTCGAGAAGCACCTATCTGTACCTGGAAATGCACTTAGCACATCTCACTGCGGCTCTTTGTGCAGCACCAGAATAGAATCTTTCGTCACATTTCAGTAACAGTTTGTGGCTCTCAGCAGATACAGACATACCTGGGAAAGCCAACACCACCTGAAGCCCTCTATCATTACCGGGCGGCCTTTCTTATCCCAAGTGAAAAGCAAGCAAAGCCCCTGCTTTACAGCCAGATGTGGGATTCCAAATTCAGAGGGATGTGGGTGCTCTGATGCGCTGCTACCCTATGTGTAACACAGTTCTCCTCCAGAGTGAGCAGAGCAGAAACTGATTTTCAATACCCTGCATTTTAGCACCTCAGGACAAATTTTAGCAAGGACAGATTTAGAGGTATTATTTTCATTTCTTGGGGATTAGGGTCATGACACTTTCTGTGTATGGGTGTATTTATGTCCGTAACAACACAGTGCTGTAACTAAGCAATTGACAGCAGAACGCAATGCTTTACCTCCACATGTCCACTGCTGGCACAGAGAAAACAGACCACCCTGGGAGTAATAGGTACCGAGGTGACGATGCCTAACCCACCCATCTCCCAAACATTCTCCACTTCACAGTCCTCCTGAAAGCACAAAAGGACACATCACCATGCAGAACAAGGCAATACAGTATCAGTACAAAGTGCTCACACTGCTTTACACGCTCAGGGCCTGCAGTTAAGCGGCCTCCCACTGAAACCGTTTCAGCTTCTACCTTGGTCTACTTTAGAGTCCCACCTTGGCGCTGGTCTTGCCGAGAGAGCTCAGCAAAGCCCTAGCCTTCCCCTACGGAAAGCAAGCCTAAGGAACGAGACAAGGCTTTTCACGATTGCACAGTTAGTACTGAAAGTGGAATTTCAGAAGAATTGTACTTTATTAAAGCTCCATATTTGTATAAAACACTTATGAGATCCCACTATAAGCTCCAGTATCAACACTTATAGATGGACTGAAAAATTCTGATTAGGAAAATATGCATGTTTATTATTTCAACACTGTTGTTCAAAAAAGTACATGATTTCTCATTTGAACCCCCAGATATACCCCAAATGTTGTGAATTACAGTTACTAACATTTCCCCCAAATCTTGTTGGCTCAAGTTGTGGCAAGGTTTTATAGTTCCATCTTAATGGAATCATTCTTCATAAACCTCACATTCTCGCCCATCCTCACACATTGACAGTTAGGGTTTTAAAGCTTTAAGTCTCTCTTCATCCAGTACTCTAATTATAAGGAAAACAAAAGGCATAACCAGCTTCTAAGAATCAATCGAGTGACTTGTCCTGAAGGCTCCTATTTGCAGTTCTTTCTGAATGGAACCAGACATACACACTTAGAAGTCACTGCCAGCACTCTTGAGGGACTCTAGCTCCAGTGATTAGAGGCAGGTAACATTCAAAGACTTAAAACATTTTGTCCTCTACCTTGAAATCCACTCGGATTCTGTGGACTCCATCTGTAGGTGGCTTTTGCTTGGAACTGCTTCCGTTAGTCAGAGTGCTGAGCAAATTCAACGTGCTGCTCTCTGGCTTGGTTATAGGAGGGGGCTTTTCCTAGTCAAGTAAAGGAGCTGGCGTTAATCCCAACCCTGAACGTTAGAACTTCACCAAAATCACATGAAACGCCGAAGATTATTCACAGACAAAACCCCCAAACCACCACGGAGCTAAGAGCGTGTGAAGGTGCAAGTCACCATTCTGCAAACCATGCTTGGGAGCATTCCACACGCAATTACACCTCTAATTCAATTTGCTGCTTCTCCTCTAACATCATGTTGCTCTCTCAGCAGAGTGCTGGCTTTTATTTTGCTGCAGTGGGGCAACTCTGGGCTCAATGAGTCCCTATGCACTTCTCTCACATTTAAGTAAGACAATTCTTTTAGGGCTTGTTTGTTTGTGGGGTTTTTTCCCATAATGGAATTGTTTCTGAGACGAAGGCAGCTCCGTGTCTCATGGAGAAGCTAGCCTCCACCCCACAACATGCAAGTCTTAGAGAACAAGTGAACATCTGAACTGGAATCTTAGGCATATGCCGGCTACTTTGGTATCTGCATCCAGCCACGAGGAGAAACCTAACATCTCTAAGTACAAAAATAATTAATCTGCACACGGGTTAATTAATACCGTTCTACTTTCTAGACAGATTGAAGTTCCAGGTCCCTGAAATGTACTGACTGGGTACAAAAAACAGTATTCACCTTTTCTTTTGGTTTCTGTTTCACAGGGAAAGTTGGACGGGGAGCAATTTTTTTCTGTTTGCTTTGTTCTGTGCCTAGGAAGGGGGGAAAAATTATGAGTATTTCAAGTAACTAACAGCCACCTGTAGAGAAGAAAAGGGAAGAAAATCAGCTGGGTAACGTGCGAGGAGTTTTAGAGCAGAATTTTTCCACCCCCTTCTGTGACTGCACCTCACCAGCTACAGCTTGAGCAGCCTCCTCGAGGCACGAGCGGGAGTTTGCTCCACTAAAAGCCAGAAGCATTCAGAGTGCCAAGGCACAGAGGTCCTGCAGCTGCCTCGCTGGTCACTGCTCGAGCAGCTCTGTGCTATGTGCCATAGCAGGCTATGGGCTTGTAGCAAAAGCTCACATTCCTCACTTCACATCCAGACTGTGAACAGTCACCAGACCTACTGTCAGTGACATACGCTTGGAGAGTTCCCCGGGCACGTGACTGCAAGCCCCAGTGGAGCTGGGCAGCTTTCTCCCCGCCCCAGCACACACCGCAGCGCAATAAAAAGGAAGCCAGATCTAAGCCAAATTTCCAAAAGAACCTGCTGTAATTTCGCCAGATCATCGAGCATTTCTTGGGTTTAAAAGCCAACAGCTTTAGTGGTATTAATATCGTTACTTAACATGACTCAAATATTGAGGAGAAACAGTCCCATTTACCTATTTCTGGCTGGGGAGTCTGCTTTTTCTTAGGCTCAGAAGTGGCAAGTTTAGGTGCTTCTTTTTTCAAAGGTCCTGAGCTGGGTGGCTGAGGAGGAGGAAGCGGCGCTGGCTGGGCTGTCTGCTTGCCAGTCTTTCTGGTTCCAGGCGCAGGGACCTGTTTGGGCTCCGGCACTGGAATGGAGGAATTCCCATCCTCGTGCTTTTCCTCAGCGGGCTTACGGGCAGGCTCGCTGCTCTTCTTTACTGTATTGTCTTCTTTCGATACGATACTCGGAGGAGTTGGTTTCTGTCCAGAGTCCAGCTGGTTCTTTCCAGAATGGCTTTCTTTCTTTTCGTTTGTCTTCGACTTCTTCTCTTTCTTTTTTGCAGCTAGGAAGAAGAAACATCAATAAAGCAACACTGCCAAAATGGCATGTCTTCAAATGATTTGCCACTTCTTTAAAACAAAGCAAGTTAAGAGGTGAAACTTTCTCTCTGGTGCTACACTTGAGCCAAGTCTTTCAGCCTACCTTTAGCTTGCTTCTGGAGATAGGCTTTGGAAGGCATCCACTGTAGATTCTGACATTTCCTCATTCTAAAAAGAAAGAGCATGCCACGAAATCAGAAGAAGAATGTAGGTAGTGAGAGGGCAGTCTGTAAAAGCTTCACGTGAAAACTTGACAAAACCATTATCAATACACTCACTACTTTCTCCCAAGCAACTCCCCTGCCCTTCAGAGGTGAGTAAAGAAGCTGCTTCTTTTCTTCTGCATTTTCCCTTTGGTTTCCCACACTCTCAACACATGGCTTTGAAACCTCACCTGCAGCCTGGGCAAAGCTGCTGCGTTCTCATCTCACAGGTGAGCACTGCACAGCAATCCTCAGAGCTATGCTGTGGAAACAGCTCCCATCCCACAGCAATCTCTATCGGTGCCACTTCAGCTGCTGCCTTTTCAGACAAGATTATCTCGTCTGGTAAAATCAATTTAATGCAGCAATTTGAAAAAGCAAAAGGTTCAGGCTAAGGGATATGTGTGAAAACTGATAGGAAAAATCGTGGAAGGGCAGTATTGCTTGATGACATCCAGAGACACCTTTGTTATACCAAGTGTATACACACCAGAGAAACATCATCTTCAAAACACCAGCTCTACATGGATGCAACGTGGGAGAATGAGAGAGAAATATATATGTCTATGCTGCCTTCCCCACACAAACCTGCACTGCCTAACCAAAGCCACCGGTCACACACCAAACACTTTCAGTGCCATGCCAGTTCCACCAAGCTGGGGAGAATAGACCAAAAGTGAACTATGGAAACAAGAGGCATCTCAACTCTTAAATCACACTGTTCTCATTCCCCTGCTGTGATCCAGCCTCGGCCCAGGGCAAATTCACCCCAAGCCCATGCTCCAGGGTTCCCTGTCCCAAAGCACGGGTGCACTCATCCCAGGCAGCACAGGGATGAGCTGAACAGTTTCTCAAACACACACTTACTTGCAGCACTGCTTCTTTATGTTGCGCCCACCAAACTTGGGTTTGTCTAGACAGTTGGTACAGACACCGCAGTCCTCTGGAACCTGACAGCCCGAACACTGCCCACAGCGCCTTGAGCGTCGCCCCTTCTTCACCGGAGGTTCTTGTTGTGCCTTGTTCCTGGTAACTGGCTTAATTGGCTTGATCGGTGGAGCAAGAGGTTCAGCCTCTTCTGAGCCAGCTATCGATGACTTATCTGTCAAGAAAGGCTCTAGTGTGAATTCATCGATATCAAAGAATGTTCCAAGTGTCTAATTTGCTCATGGAATTTACTTCCCTTAAAGGCAAGTTCATTTGCAGAGCCACCCAAGGGGCACGTGTGAGTGCAAGCGCACACACGTGTATGTACCTGTACATATGTACATGCACACGCACCCCTCAGCAGAAGAGAATTATAGTGCAGAACACTCTTGTAACAGCTACCAGTGGTAGCTGTAGTTGTATATACAACTATATAACTAGCTGTATAACAACTACCAATGGTAGTTTCTGTTTGAGTGGTACTGTGACTGAGAGCCTGGAGCTCTAACACACTTTTCCTCCCTCCTTAACCATTCAAGGCAGTCCTTGGCTTAAGCAGTCAGGCCCCTAACTCACCGTCATTCCCCATGGAAGACAGTATCTTCTCCCGCTCTGCCCACGGTAAGGCACTCAGAGTGGGCATGTCATCTGGGAAGACCGCTCGCTTGCGGCCCAGCGCAACGGCTGCTCTCCTGCAAACGTGTTTGATTCGTGGTCCTCGGACCGACGTTTCCGATGAATCGCTCTCTTGTCCCTAGAGTTTAGAACATGGGAACAGACAGTATTCCTGAGAAAGGATGGGAAATGTAACACAAACCTCTAAACAACTAAAAAAGAGTTTAATTGTATCTTGCACTTTGTAAGAATCAGGATAAAAATAAAGACTCTCAGCCTCGTAAGCCGCAGTGAGGATCAACTCAAAAGAACAAGAGGTTCTACTCAGAAAAGCACGGGGCTCCCCCCCCCGACGAGGTGACCACACAGCAGCTCCCTCTCCCCCTCAGCTTCTCCCCAGGGCTTCTCGGTCTTGGGCCGTTTGCCATCTGTTGCACTAACAGCTGCCCAGCTCTGCACATTAATTCTTCACGCTTAGGGTACAAAACCTACTGGTGACTTCCAGCGTGAATGCAAAACAAAATGCACCCAAGCAAATAATAAAACAACTTGGAAAAGGCAATACCTGTGCTTTGGGCTGATCTGCTTGCTTGAGGGACTTGCTCTTTTCAATCTTGTACAGCTGGGCTTTCGCCTTTTTCAGAAGACTGGCCACCCTCTTGTCAGTCATTGGCAGTTTGTCTGCTTGAGCCAACATAGAGCTGATGGAAGAAGCGGAATGTTTAACGGTGCTGGATGAAGGAGCAGAGAGACGCAGGGCTTTTTCCTTCTCCAAAGAGGGCACAGCAGGGCTGAGGTCCAGGTCTGACTTGTCTGACCCCCCTCTACCTTTCTTGGACGTTTTGGTTTTGCTGGCTG
>NW_009931829.1:292-12199 GCF_000696875.1 Nestor notabilis | reverse complement strand
GGGGCCTCGCGCGCCGCCCGGGGCCGTGGCGGAAGCGTCTGCCGTAGGGTCCACTGCTGCAGATTTCTTCCGCCCGCCCGTTTTTTTGGCAGATGACGATGCTGCAACGTCCTCACTGACAACTTTCTCTTTGGGAATTTTACCTACAGGAAACAAAGCAGAGCTACTCTGGATTTCTGATCCTTTCCTCCTTTTCTCCTTCCTTGACTCCCGTTTGTTCTCCTTCTCTCTCTCTCGGTCTTTCTCTCTGCTCTTGTCCTTCTCCAGGCTTTTGTCAGCATCTTTATCTTTGGAGAGTTCCTCTGCTGCCCTGTCCTTGTTCCTGCCTCTCTCTGTCTGGGGACTCGACGTGAACCAGGGGAAGAGAGGAGCAGGGCTGCTGGATGAGAAGGGCTCTGCCGGCGTGCTCGTCTGCTTCCTCGGTCTCTGGCTTCTTTCTGCTGATTCCCCAGACGGCGTTAGGGAATGGGAAGGAAAAGTGAAAGTCGAATTTAAGGCACTAGTGGCGAGAGAACTAACAGAAATGCTTGTTAATGAGGAAGAGACAGAAGACTGGGGGGTGAGCGTTGTCAGGTCAGAGGTACTAAGTCTCCCACTTCTCGTCCTCATGGAGTGTGAAGGAGATCTGGGTTCCGAGCGGATGGGGCTGAACACTCTCCTCTTCCGCTTCCGAGAGGAGACACCCGTGGCAGAGGCCCCTGCAGTGGTGCGACCGACCGATGAGGGCAGCGTGACAGATTCAAAGATCCTGGAGTGGGCCTCGCTCGGTGTGAACCTGGGCGCTCTCAGCAAAGGACTTCTCTTGTGCATGTCAAACCTCGCTCCGGACTGAAGAGAGAAGAGCCGCGCCGGAGCCGTCGCACCCGGCGTTGAGAAGCCAGAAGCAAAGCCGACGTCCTCCGGTGTCAGCGGTGGGGGCCTGAAGTTATCAAATATCGGTTTGCGAATAAGACCCTCTTTGGCATATTTTGCTGAGGAGAAGTACTGTGGTTCTGACCGGGAATGCTTCAGGGAGGTCCACCTAAACGTTGGCTCTCGCAGAATAGACTTCCGTTTCTCTTGCATCGGCGCGGCAGAAGCGGGAAGGAAGGGGGAGGCCAACGGTATGGTGGGAGGCATCAGCCAGGGGGTATGGTCCGAGATGCTGGAAGCGGGCTGCAGTGGTGGCGGAGGAGTGAGCAGGGGGGGAGGAGGAGAGGAGGAGGACTGCTGCTGCGGCACACTGGGCAAGGCCGACAGCTTTTTAGCAGTCCTCTGGCCAAAACTTCTTTCCGTTATTGAAAACCTCCTGTTTCTCCTATCGCTGTTATCGTTTTCGGGGGACTGAGAAACAGGCAGTGGCGCGTGGACCTCAGGAGTGTTGCTCCGCTCCTCAGACAGCGTCTGCAGCTCCTCGGAAGCCTGCGAGTCTGTTGACGTGTCCACGCTGGGGCTGCTGGACCGCGAGGAGTCCGAAGACATCTGGGATGAATGCTGGGAAGCGGCACTGGACTTCTCGCTGGAGCCGCAGGACGTGGCGCTGAACCTGCTGTTGGGTGTGGATTCCAGTCTGGATATCTTAATAGGAGGATCGTAGTCTTCATCCTCAATAAACCGTTTGGGTGTTTTGATAATCCGTGAAGAGATCGCGCTCACAACCGGCATAATGAACTGGCGGATATTCTTGAGCTGGGTTCTGCCCTTCCTGCCCTGCAGTTTGGCCGCTTCTTTCTCGATCTTCTTCTGTGCCCCCTTTTTAGCCCTCTGCAAGAGCTGCTTTGCAATCGTGGCATCCGTCCTTTTGGTGGAAGGTATAATCCTAACGGGCTTAATCCTGCGCGGACTCTGCCTGACAGCCGTCTTCTCCTCCTTGGTAAGAGGCGGCGTGCCATCCTTCTCCTTGCGAATCCTCTGGGGCTTCTCCAGCTGTGAGTTCATGATCAAGGTGGAGGAAGTCTTTAAACGCTCAGAGGACGGCGGCCGGGCCCCCCTGCGCGCCAACTGCCCTCCCAATCTGAAGTTTTGCCCCAGGCTTAAATTTAGATTTCAGTGGGGAGAGCTTACTAGTTCTTAACTTTTTGATCTTCGTTGCTTGCTGAAATGTAGTGGATGGTGACCTTTTGATTTTCTTCAGACTCTCTTTTTCCTCTTTACTGCCCTTCTGAACGTCTGACGCGTCCTTTACTTGTGATAATTTCAACTTCACACTTGTAAGCGTTGGAGGTCTTCCTCGCCTTTTTTCCCCACTCTTCAACTCCTTCTTCTTGACTTTCTCCATGGATGTGGTTTCAGACTTGCTCGAAGGGGAACACACTGATGATGAGTCTGACAGTACGGCTGAACTCCGGTCAGAACTGCTGCGGGGCCTCCCGCGAGGCTTGCGTGGACTGGATTTAACTGGGAGGGAAGCAGAGAATGCAAAGCACACATTAAACTGCACGAGAGTCAGATCAGCATCACCCGCATCACACTTGACTCAGTGTCAGTCACGCTGCCCGTACAAGTTGCAGTTTTATCAATACACGTGAAGAGCACAATCCAACAAGGTTGGAAACAAGGTTTCCCAACAAACCTCTTTGCCTTTTCACAACAGCTATATGTGCAATGGCATAAACCTACTCTCAACCTGATGTTGAAAGGGAACAATAATTCCCAAGGGCACATGCCACCTTTCAAACACATTAAAAGATACTTCTTTCTTTCTTTCTTTTTTAAGCAGATCACAGCTAGTTGGAGGGGAAAAAAAAAAATTCTTCTCCTCTAGTACCATCCATCTGCACTGCTGAAAGGTGGGTCTGTAACACAAGAACAACTACAGGGAGGGGCTAATACAGGGTAATTTACTAAAACCCACGCTAGTTTTAGCTTTGCAACACGGTTTGCACTTGGCATTGGCTTGGACTCACAGGCACATGTGAAAGACTTGACTACTCACCCCTACCCAGGCATTTAAAGGCATTTCCCCTAACCCAGCTACCCCTGGGTAGCTCTGGTGCTCACAGAGTTCTGAGCACACGCCTGGTTCTTCACATGGAACACCCTGGGAGCAGGGCTCTCCACGGTCTCCTCTCTGGCAAGGCCAAGCCAAGTAGATCGTTGTGGTGAACGAGCAGAGTGCTGCGGTGAGAGCATTTATTGACAAGAACCTAAATGAAAGCTGAACTTGCTCACCAGCAGTCCCATCATGGTTTGAGCCTACCTCTTGGAAGTTGAAAATGCAGCAGCTCAGCTACAGCCTATCCTCAAGAGTTCTGTACTTGTTTTGTATCCAAAAAAGCAAAGGTTCCAGTTACAGGCAACAATGAGTCTACTGAAAGATACTGAAATACTCAAACCAGTTTTAGACCCTTACTATTAAAAGAATCGCCTCCCCAAAACACTAACATGAGGTTTCAGGCACCGGTTTCATCAGTATCACTCTTTCACTCAGTTTCCCTGTTCCATAACAGACCAGATTTACAGAGTCTAAAACTAAGGGAGTCGACTCCAAAGACGGGGTGGTTTTTCCAGTGGGTGAGACCTGATGGAACCAACAGGAGAGGCACAGCAAAGCTATTACAAAGGAGAACACAAATCAACATCCCATCCTGCCCCTTGAACGTACCTGTGGGGGACCTGGCGGGACTCTGCACTTTGACTTCTTCATCTGAACCAAAGCCTAGAAACTGTTCATCCTGCAATGAGAAAGCGGGTGCAAATTTGAAGACGTGGCCATTAACATTGAAACAAACTTCACTGTGAAGTGATTCCAGAGGATCTTCCCTCCCCCAGTGACATACAGGCATTTGCTCTTCTAGCAAACAATTGCTCAAGAGGAAACACAACTTTTGTATATATGTATAAAGTGGCTACGGAACAATCAGAAAGAAACAAAGGACAAGTATATATGGAAACAAACCCTTAATGCACAAAATCTGCTGCTCGTATCAAAGCACAAAGGCCTCAAAGCACAAAGGCCTCCTCCTCCAAGCTATTAGTCAAATGACCCGAAAGACATGCTCCAGCCAAAGAAGTGTCTCCAGGTTTATTTTTCTAGTACAAATGTCAACCAACTTCCTCCAAACTCGTGCAAAAGCCTCTCTGGATGAGCAGAAGCATCTGAGGTCTATAATTCAATGCTTACGGCCTCTGGAAGGACCACGCATGATTTCAGGGCCTTTTTGGACACCCCCCTCCAGAGATCCATGTGCCTCCTGATGAATCCCACCCATCGGCTCCAGCACACAACAACCTCCAAGCCTGGCTAAAGAACAAGTTAGAGTAAAGCTACCCATGGGAAGGCAGAGCCATCCCCAAACACAGAAGCCAGAGCCTGTCACAGCACTAAGTAGCATAACAAACTAGAAACATCACAAACTGGTAAGGTGGCAGAACAGGCTCTCTCCCAGAGGCACCACAGGGTGTTTCCTCACCTGTGTTTCCCAGCAAAGTCACCACCAGGAAAGCATTTCTTGCTCAGGGACCACAACCTTTACTAATTGTTATGTTTCAAAGAACAATGAAATTAGTAGCCACATAGGGAACACTATGGAACATCAAGGGCGCTCGTGTTAACAACCGACCCTTGATTACAGGACAAGTGGTTTCTGGTGTTGGGTTGGGGTTTTCTTTAATTCACTTCAGGCTTTGTCTTTAGGAGAGATGCAAATCTGACTTCATCAAAGAACTCTTCCCTCTGACACAAAAGGCACTCTGCTCACACTTCAGACAGGTTTTTCAGGGAGGGTGCAAAACTGTCAATCCTACTTATCCGCCACCAGAATTCATGACATGGTTTTGTTTGTACATTGCTCCAGCTCTCCTGGTCTTATTTCACCTCCAGTGCTTACATTTGCCAGCCTTAAGTGGCCTCTGAACTTTCAAATCAGGGATGTCACTTGTTGCTTGCTTCTTTAAAGCAAGATGCCAACCCAGCTGCGAGCTAGAAAGTAACCGCAGTGCTGGCTCCTCTCAGAGCTCTGTGCAGACTCAAGTTGTTACAGAAACAGCATCCTGAAAGCAAAAAGGTGCAACATCCTGAAGAGGAGAAGCTGAGTTGTGTAGAGAAATGACCTTTCCCGGTGCAGCCAATGAAACGCTTTGGCAAAACAGTGTCTCTGCTTTCTACATGACATTTCCAATTCACCTCCTTCTGGAATGGACCACGAGGAGAGTCCCAGCTACTGAAGGCACAGTTTAAAGACATTAAACTACACGCACTGAGACCTGTGCTTGTGTCTCAGAGGTAAAAAGCAGCAAGGCTCAAGACACACTATTTCTCAGCCTCAAACAATGCCAATACAGTAAACAGCCTGAGCAGAAGCCATTTAAGTTTTCATCACAGATAATGCTTGGGCTGCAGTTCATAATCCCTGTAAGAAATTATCAGCACGTGCTGTGGAGCAGGGGACAGTCCTGCCCTTCCTTCCCACATCCCTGTTCCCCTTCTGCTCTGTGCTGCTGCAGCAGCAATGCCCAGGAAATGTGAAAAAGCAATGACAAAGCCACGCAAAAGAAATAAAATGACACCAAAATGTGTTGTTTCAACCCAAGGATCCTCACATCACATAGACTTCCCCCCAGACCTTTCCCCACCACCACTCTCCAATGCTGATCCTGCAGTCACAAACCCGGAGCGAAGAGGAAAGGGTCCCAGCACCACCAAGGGGAGAGCCTGGTGACAGAGACAAACTGGAGCTGAAGTGGCATGAATGCTGCGGATGCAGCAGGAAACAGCAACAGTCGGGGTCAGGAATGCAAAGGGAGCAGCCACTCACCTTTCTTAGCCCACCAGAACCAAGGTCTGCAGCGTTTCCAAACACACAGTGCATGCACAGAGACATGCCGAGGAACACCAACTCCTGTGCGTGCGAGCACATCTCCCCCAGGAAAACAGGACTTACTGCTGCCAGCAGAAGCCTCTCAGGGCACATGTACAGCCCCTTGTAGGAAAACCCTGCAGACTGCTCGGTGAGCAAGGACAGCAGAAGCACACCCGAGACACACAGAGCCCTCCCCATGCAACGCCACTGTACTCAGCTCTAAGGACTCATCGCGTTTCCAACACACGACTTAAACCACCAAACACTAAAGCAAACAAACTCCTTTCAGGAAGAGTAACAGACACAAAGACTTATTTCCAAGGTTGAGTAAGAGACCATCCCTGTCCAGGGAGGCAAGTTCAGTGTAATCTAAAATAATAATCCCTTACACTAAAATCAGTTCCTGGTGCTCAACTTACGCGTGTGTGAAATGCTCATTCTTGGCCAACAACTGCAAACTTCTGGTAACCAAGAGCAATATTAAACAGAGCCTCCTCACCAGCTACAAATGCAAGCAACCTCCTGTCTAACAACAGAGCTGCAAGGGGCTGAGTGCGTGCAACTGGGAACAAGGATGCACCTGAGGCTGGGATGTGACCATTTGGTGTCCAAAGGTGCCTTTGTCACGCCACAGAAGTGTGTTTTCTGCTCACTGCTCTTCTGCCCAGAATGTTACACCGGGCCTGAAGGCAGGTGAGAGCCCACTGTGATTTCAGTGGGAGGAATCCTCATCCCTGGCCCAGTATCTTGGGAACAAGCATTTTTTATCACTTCCAACTGAGCAGCCACCAGAAACAGTGAAACAGCTCCCTCCACGAAAGCCTCCCTTTGGCTCCATTTGCAGCTACAAGCAGCACAGCCAGTACGTTGTTCACGTCTGCTCGGTGATGTTCCTGAGTGTACCGGTGACCTCAAGCTGGTCGCTCTCACCACCGTGGTGAGAGGCAGCCTTGGAACTCATCAGGGAAGACGGAGAAGGCCACTGAGCCGGCAATGAACATCAGATGCAGTTCTGAGGCACAGGAAGCAGGAACATCCTCCCTCCAGTTTTCCAGAAGTGACTATAAAGCCTGACAGATGGCGAGTGATTAAAAACCATAATGATTTTGAGTGTGAACTCATTTACCTGAGAAAGAATAATGCAACACAAAAAAGGCCACTGGGGATGATACATAAACAGATGAGATAAGGTTTGCCTCAGGTGCAAGGCATGAAGCCCAACAAAGCAGACAAGGGCCAATCCCTCCATGGGCAGCAGAGCCTCCACGTTTATCTCCTACCCAAACATTACAAGACTTCAAAGCTGTAAGCAGATGAAGGCGGCTTTTCCTGCAGTAGCCCAGCTACTAGGAGAACAGAAAAGTTGCAAGCACGTCTCTACTGCAACCCTCTTGAGCAAACCTACTTTTCAGAGAATTTCCAACTAAAGATCTCAGAGGAAAACCCACCTTCAAGTGAGAAACTATCTTGCAGACACTGCCTGATGTTCCAACCTGTGCCTGTGGAATAACAGTGCAGCCTGTACCACTGCGGGTGCTCAGAGTTGCACGGGACTGTCCTCAAAGCTGTCAGAAGCACTAAAGCAGCAATGGAGCTGTTCAATCAGCTCTTGAAAAGGTTTATTGAGTTTTACAACAGTCAGCTGAACGATGCTGCACTTCTCTTCCCGTTCACCATCTTGGGTTTGGCCCCAATTACACATCTTCTTGGAAAGAGAGAAGCTATTTTTAGCAGCTCACTCCAAAGCCTGCTTGGTAACTACGGCACGATATGGAACAGACTCCTCTTTTTATGTCCTCCAAGGTTGGCAATTAGTAACCCCGAGATAAATGCCGGGCGCACTCTGTGCTCGTGTCGGGAGCAGTCATCTGGGAGCTCAGGAGATGCTTCCCAAGGGGTTGCCCACGATGCAGGGTCACTAAGAAGCAGTGGAGCACCTGGGGTTGCTGTTGTGTACCAACTTGGCTGAGGGTATGCCTGTCCTTTCAGCCTCTCATTAGAAGACAGCTCTGAATGGGAGCGAACGGCAAAGCCCCAAGACAGCGCCAACCCGCACAGCGTGTCCCGAGAGCATGGAGCAGCTCTCACCCGGGCACCACCACGCAACCACCCCAAACTGCACCAACGGGCAGGTACACCCTGCTGCTGCCATGCAGTGTACCATCGGCAATCCACCACGAGAATACCACTGCGAGCAGGGCTGTGGCTTTCGGAATGAGCGCCTCGGACTGCACCTCATGGCAGGAAGAGCTGCTCTTCATGGGGCTGGAGCACAGTGCGCCCATCCTGGTAGCATTATGGATTGGGCAGAGCAGTCCTGCCTGCCAGGGCACCGAAAACACCCTGTGTCAGGAGGTTACAACCAGCCAGACCCCTGCCCACTGGCCAAGCCACCAGCAGCAGCCCACTAACCAAAGGCAGTTGGTCCCCATTTTCCACAGAGCACTGGTTGCCCCCAGAAGAGAAATTCTCATTTACAATTTCCACTTGGAACAAAGACGGATGCTCTTTATAGCACTGGAAACAGTCTCATTCTGGTTGCAACAAGCTTTCAATACCACCTCCAAGAATGAGGGGCAGCCAGGCTGTTACCTGGCTCAGCTTGTACCTGGTGAGAGCAAAGAAATGCCAATGCCTCCCTAACCTCTTCCAAGAGACCACTGGCAACACCCTGCCACTAGTAACTGTAATCTCTCTCTCCTGGTTCGGTAACAGACATTTAGAAAGCAACACTCCACACGGACAACTAAGAAAGGGAAAGAATTCTAGAGCTTGTTGTTAAACTAACACAGATGTAGCAAAGCTGCCCAACACACCAAAGCAGCTGGTTGCAAAACTTCAGCTATGCCTTAAAGTTGCTGCATTGATGCATTAACAGCCATCTTCAGCAGTGACAGACTCATCTTCCACTCCTAAAGAAATGCATGCCAGCCAGCAAAGCACAGCAGTGATGTCAAAGTCAATTCCTGCTCTGCAGTTTGGCTCAGTGAGGAACAGCTCACCTCTCTCTGGGAATTTCGTGGTAACCTTCTACCTTAAGGTTTGAGAATTCACTTGCTGCCAGTGCACAGGACTGACCCCAATGAATTTAGTAAACCCAAGATCACTGAAACCCCAGTGGTTTGTCTTGCATGGCCACCTCACTAAAAGGATTTAACTGCCAGGGAGCATCACATCTGAGTAGTCTTCAAGAATCCACACTCTTTGCCAAAGTCATCCCCAGCAGCTGCCGATGCTGGGGAGACACATCTCAGCCTGACTCGCAGTGTCCCGGGCTCTCTCCTCTCTTCCTCCCGTCATGGCATAACAAGTGAGACACCGCAGCAAGAGGCTTCCAGCTGCAGGAACCCAAGTGCCAAAAAGCTCCTGGAGTAAACCTGTCAGTGTGCACTGAAACCACCTCATCTGCCCATCGCTGCCACCAGCGACACCACCTGCCATGGAGAATAGCTTCTCACAGGGAACCCCAAGCTCCTTCCCCCTAAAAGCTTCATGAAACCGCTCCCCTGAGGGTTTCCAGTACCGTGCAACGCTGCCCGAATCGTGGACGCTCACTGGGATGGTTAAAACATGCACTTTACTTTCACACTTCTGACAAAGGAGCACCTGAGTCTTCAGCAAGGAGAAAAAGCATGCAGGAGCCCTCCACCCCTGGGGCTGTGGTCCGGCCTACCTCCACCGGGCCTCTTGTTTCACATAAGTTCCCTCCCCGTGTGCGTGAAGCACTGGGCCAGGCTCAGCACCTCAGCCTCATGGACTGAGCACCAGGCGGTTCCACAGCAGCCACTCAGCATCACGCCAGGGGAGGGACTTTGGAGGCAGGCGGCAGAATTGTAATGCCCGCAGAGGAAAGAGAGTATCAGTGCTCACAGCTGAGGCGTGACCGCGGCGGGAGCGAAGCCACTCCTTCCTGCCAGCACATGGATCTGGTACCGACTCACAACAAGCCATGGGTGAGCATCCCTGACTCCAACACACCTCGTAAAACATTACGAGCTGTGTATAATTGCAGCAGCAGCGCTACTACAGACACCGTCACTGCCACCACGTTCCGCTGCAAACCTCAAGTCCCTGCAGCTCTCAAGCCGATGCAGATTTATGGAGTAAACTGTCAACGTGCATCCAACACGCTCGGCTTTTATGTCCCAAAGCTTCAATTAAACTTGAGAGGCGGGAAGGGAGCTCTCAACTGACAGGCACAGCAGATATCTACCAGCAGTGCACAAGCTGCTTCTACACCAAAAAATCGACGTAACAAATCAAGAAAGCACAACCAAATGTCCCCTGTCACGAAGTGCCACTCGCACCAAGCAGAAAGGGTGACACGCAGTGCAAACGCCATCGTGTTCAACCACATACAGCTTTACTGTGCAAAAAGGCCACCACCTCCCACCCTAACTCCTGCGGTGCCAAAATCAAGTATCATAACGTCGCTCTCCTAAAGCGAGCAGGTTTCAGGATAAGTCAGTGACACACAGAGCTGCAGCGGCGGTCGGGGGTTCCTACAGTCACCCAAAACCTGGGAGGACGTGGGGCCACCCTGTAGTTCGGGTTCCTTTGCATCAGAAACCAAGTCTGCTCCACAGCACAACACAGCCAAGGAGACGTGAGGAGCGAGCATAACGCTTTCTCTGGGCTCCTACTTTTTTGTCGCATCACGTTTTGATGGTAATGACCAATTTCAACAGGTACTTACACAAGTGAACCCTCAGCGCCGCGGAGGAGAACAGTGCGAGCACCAGGTGCTTACCCAAAGCACCAGTGAGCCCTGGTCAGCAGGGTCTTCTGGAAGCCCCTTTCTAGAAGAACATCTCCACCCGAAGCCGGGTACCACAGAGCACCAGAACTTCACAATTTCAGCACCAACGCTCAGCTGCCCCCTCCCCTAAGGGGAGCATGGGGGGCACTCACACGCGCTAGAACTCTTTCTGCACCCCCCACACTCACACCGCGGGAGGGAAGAGCTCATCCTACCACTGCTGGTGGCCAGCAGCAGCGCTGTCATCCTCACTATGACTATATCACGTGCAGAGTAAGTTATGCTCAGGAGAACGAGGTCCTTCAGTCAAAACTGCTCCATTTCTTGAGCATCACCCAAGGAAAGAAAGCAGCTGGGTGAGCTAACTGAACCTGAATGTGCACCTGAGGACGCCAGCATACCCTGCAAACTTGGGGCGAGGGAAAGGTCTGGGGTCTTCCCCTTCCTTCCCTGCTCCCGAGAGCCCAGGTGAAGCTCAATCCGCCAACAGCAAGCCACAAAGACACGAGCATTGCTTTCCACTGTATGTCACGTTATTAGACAGAAGCTTTTAGCAGCTAACTTGAAGAGCAATGCAAGAAGTAAACTTCTTCACATACGAGAGACCTTGTCTCCATCAGCTGCTGGCACCATGAACATACTGAAGCTATTTTAGAGCAAGGATGCCCCAGAGGCCAAACTTACATAGACCTTTTGGAGATGTTTTAGAGGGATTCTAAAATGCAAAAAACCATTTTAAGACAATTGGAATTAAAATAAAACTCCAGTGACCAGTGTCACCTCAGAGAAGAGAAAAGCAAGCAAAGCGGCTCGCCTGCCCCCAACCCCTTGCGACTTGTTACCTCTGTGGTTGGGTTGGTTGGTGGATTTCAGTCATTTCTGCCACTGAACCAGCGCTGGGGGCACACTGACTGCTTTCAAGCAGACCTAGTAAATTCCAGTGCACTCAGTCTGCTGCAGACAGAGAACGTACAAGTGCCCTAAACTGCAGCCCTTCAGATCTAGGCTCTGGGTAACAGGGCTGGCGAGGGCAGCTCGAGGTGACACCCATAGTGCTGGGCACTGAGGTAACGGGTGCTTCAGGACCAGCTCTGGGCATGCAAAGCCGACCCAGCACTGCTGCCAGGAGTGACTCCAGCTCAGCCACAGGTGAGCAGCTCCACTGCACGGCACCCAACAGCGTGCACCCAAACCAGGCCAAAAGGCACAGAGACCTCTGTTTTTACGTGTGTTTTAATAAACTCTGATATTGCTGGTGAGGGAGAAGACACAGAAGCGCTCTTGAAACCAGCAAAACATCAACAAAGATAGGCTCACCCACTCGCAGCTGACAACCTGCCTGAGAAGAACAGACAGACCCGGCCCTGC
>NW_009931829.1:0-261 GCF_000696875.1 Nestor notabilis | reverse complement strand
AAACCCCACCCCCCCCCTGCCACAAAGGCCCTGGGAATTTTCGTGCGGGCGCAAGGACGCAGCTAACAAGTGATGCAAAGCGAGGGCTGGGGGAAAGCAGTGCTGCAGCTCGTAGTAAGCAACACACCCCCATCATGTCTTCCCTGTGCTGTCAGTGGGTGGGCTGTTGTCAGACTCTCGCTCTGGCTGCCTTCGAAAGGCTTGGACAAAAATTAAAACGAAAATGAAGGCAGGAAAAGGAGCAACTACGGGAAGAAAAGG
>NW_009931828.1:6952-24690 GCF_000696875.1 Nestor notabilis | reverse complement strand
TGCTGTAGCTGAACCCAGGACAAAGGCAAACAGAACAAAGTCACTAGCAGGTCTTGATGATATAGAGAGGGTAGTGTTTTAATTTCATTAATAAAGCAGGTTAAATTATGCATTGCATTCAACTGCAGTAAGCCTGTAACTTTAAAGAATTTCAAATGAGTCCAGATCCAACCTAAGTAAAAATATGGCTTTTTAATTTGGAGCTTATTTGGTGGTCAAGAGATTCTTCAGAAAAAGGAAGAATTAAAAGCACTCTCTCCCACTAAACACCTCCCCCCCCAAATCTCCCACACCCTAAATTCAGAAGAGTTTGGTGAAACATTAAGAAACATGAAGAGTGTGCTCAGAATCTAGCACGTTTTCAGTGTTCACATCTTTCTTCTCTGACTCATCCCTTTAAGTCTCTTTTCACTAACCAGCCATTCATGTTTAATAGAGAAAAAAAAGCACCCGCATTAATACAAAGACTGGTGTAATTCATTTATTTATTTAAAATATCAATTTTCTGCTTTGTAGCTCAGGGACTGTGGTAAAAAACTTTCCACTTCTTGGAAAAAGGTAATATTACACTTCACAACTATTACTTCAGCTTTGTTCAAATGAAGACTTTAGTCAAACACGTATTTGGTTTCCATACTGAAGGATTGGAACACCTATAGGCTAGAGGTTTCAAAATGTAGTTAGTACTTTAATGCTTTTTTAAACTACAGAAATTATTTTAGATGTCTTTTCACAGCATACAACAGAAATGCTAAACGGCATGTATGTCATTTGTTACATTGCATTTCTGTATTGGAAGGAATAAAAGAACATTGTAGTCTCCAAAGCAGTTTGTATTACAAAACAAGGAACTGGCTTTTCAGACAGATGGCCCCTCTCACCTGGTAACTTAAAGTCTCTCAAAGCTCAGTGACCAGCGCTTCAGGGGAAAGCTTAGCCAAAGCCAAGAAGGGAAATTTCAGGCAGGAGCAAGTATTTGGAGACATCATCTTCAGCTTGGGGTTAGTAGGGTTTGGCACACACCCAAAACAATGAGAGAGAGCTTGCTTTATATGCCTTATTTTTATTCTAGCTTGGCCATCTACAACTTTACTCCAGGCCAGTTTTGGGCATAGGCAAAGGGAGGTGGTCACCTAGCCTGATCCAATTCTGCTACCTGCCCACCAGTGTGCCCCCCAAAACCAGCACTGCGCTCTTAACATACAGGGGAAGTGAGAAGTCTTCTCTTTCTTTATTCTGACTGGACCCCAACAGCCACACTGACCTCCCCACCATCCTTTCTTCCACTGCTACAAAATTCAGTTTACACTGGCCAACAATGAAGGAAGGATAATTTATTGTTCTCTGAACATTTCTCTCAGAATAATTGTATAACAAAGGTTGTTACAGACCTAGATGCTTCTTTGCAAAATGATTTTGGAAAATGGTGTAATGATTATCTTGATAATTCGTTTTCTTCTTTCCAACAAGGCTTTTTAAGGTAAGAGAGGTTTTCAGATTAGCTAGTTGCAGCTAGTGTTGAGCATAAAAGCATTTATGCAGAAGTCGTTCTTTACACTTCCAAGAGGTATGCAATTCATAGAAGCAAGGAAAAGAAGAGGAAGGTACTTTCCCACCAGCTGATGTCAGCCATGGTAATGATCCTAGACCAGCTAATCAGGTAGAACAGTTGCTCCAGTTTTGTCAGCAGAGCCATGTGAAGTGATTTATCTGAGTGCACTTCCTGTAAACAGAGCAGCATTTCACTAGCAGACATCCCTTTATTGTAAGGACTATGTACAGACAAATACATTAAAGCTAATAAAGGTCATGTACAGATGACATATACCACTCTTTATACTTTTATAATAGGCCAAAACACGTGGAGATCAGTCTGTGATCTTCCTTGGAGTGAACATGCACAGTCCACACTGATGTACACACTGTAGACATCAGAAATACAGAAAAACAACTTTTGGGGGATTAATTGTCAGTGTTCAGCATGATTCCTCACTAGACAAGGAAACCCAGTATCCATCTCCAAATGAAGTGAGATGGCGCCCTTGTTGAGAAGCTGCTGGGGGGCGTTGGTGGTGGTGGCAGAGCTATGGCTTTACTGGCTTCTTCTGATGCTGACTGTCCTTGCACTACTTCACTGTGGGCATCAGCTCTCTCCTGCTCTCAAACTGGACTTCCCAGCACACTGGTGATGCTGGAGGCACACTGGAGACCAGGGAACAAACCTGGTCATCACGGGCCAACTCCTTGCTTCAGAAATGAGCTGGACAGCTTGAACAGGTTCAACAGTGAGCCAAATGTGTTGAAGAGCAAGCACACCCTGGGCTTCCCAGTCATATGGGTGCTTTTGAACGTCTTATCTTGCATGTGGAGAATGTCCTTTGGACTTGTTTGGTCAGGTTTTATTTTCAAGTTTGCCATCAGAATTGCCATGTAGATATGAGATTAGCGATAATCTGCTGCATGATGCACTGACTGCCGTTTGAAGTGAGGATGAATTATGAAAAGCTGTGCTATTAGCATCACATTATGGAACAGTGAGTTATTTTGTCAAGGTTTCTGTGGGGTTAAGCAGGGAGTAAAGCTGTGAAAGATGACAACCTGAGTCTATGCAGAAGTTACGGTTTTGCAATCACCATGGTTACTTACTCCTAAACCAGAAAGAGGGAGGGAACATTTTCCCTGAAACAGGTAGGGAACATTTTCTTGAAAGTGGACTGCCCCACTGAATCGGTATTGCATTCCAGGTTGGTCCCATTTCAGTACAACTGTTCACAGGAATGGGGCTGCATTAGATGTGAAACACTGCAGGCGTTAATCAGAATGTCCCTGCACTCTGCAACCAGCAATTGTAAAAGAGAGAAACTGACAGCACGATCAAAAGGAAATGAACTGACCACGTCACGGATTATTTTTTTTTAATTTGATTTTTTGTAGAAGGTGAAGTTAAGACTCCAGCTTATTGTCTGCACAATGCCAAAAGGACTGTTTGGGCTTTAAAAGCAAGTTGTTTGTGGCACATGGAACATTTTATAGACCCTTCTGTATTGATAGGTTTGTAGCTGTCTTCCCTCCCAGGAAAAGAAATTCTAATCAGGAAGTTAGTGTCTGAAAATTATGATTAAGAGAATATTAATGAAAAGAGTGTTTCTGTTTATTAATTTCCATCTACAAGCCAAAGGAAGGCCTTTCTTTCTCTCTTCTTGTCTACTTGCTCAAATTCTCATCGACTTACTCCTCATTGGGAAGGAATACAGCTGATAGTTCTGGGAGAGGATTTTTCTTCTACCTTTATTCTACTTGAACTTAGGAAATTCCTCAACTCCAGTTCTTCAATAGCTGCTTATTTAACTGGGAAATACACACCTAAAAATTAAATCTTCACTGACAGTTTCGGTCAACTCATGCAAGTAGCAGTAACTCCACATTGTAGTCGTATCACCAGCCTATATACCTGCCGTTTGTGTACCTTCCCATTATAAATGTGGCACTTACTACTAAACAACGTTGTCTCCTTGCTAGGTATTTCTTACTTAGCTGAAAAACATCTAGAGGGAAGAACACAGTTCTCCAGTGCAAGTGTCTGCCATTTGATTGGCTCAAGTCCTCCTGGTACATGTTATTTTATGTAAACCTGCAAAAACTTGCAGAGACAAATGATTTTCCTATGTTACATCCAATTCCTAAAAAGTTATAGCTCTTTACAGAACACAACTTTCTGTATCTTCATGCACTTACTTAAGGTAGCAATATTTTTTTCCATATGCAGTTTACTTATATGATGGCCTGTGCCTTTTACCACAGCACCACTTGCAACACAAGAAGCACTATGGATCAAACTCAGTTGCAGAAAAAATGCTTTCAACATTTAATAGAGACCTAGCCACTGCCTTACCCATTTTAAAAAGCAGTAGGAATATGCGTACATAGAATATCTGTTAAGACACGATTAGATTTATTCTGTGCTAACAAATATTTTTTTACACTATTTTGATATTAATAATTTTATTTGTATATTTGAAGTTAATATTAGCACTAATTCAGAAATGCTTTATTGTGAAAACTGTAGCTTTCATGTGCATTGGCATTTCACGCTTTTGATTTGGTCTCTAATTATAAATGCTTGCATTCATGGTATGAACATAATGCCATCATCAGTTATGTTTGTGACCAGACACTTGATTTTGACAATTTTATGATTTCCATTATGTAAAGGAAGCATTTTTGACACCTGAACATTGCTAATGTTCTAGCTAACGCAGTCACCACATACAGGGCAGTCAAGGAAAATGATTGATGAGTTAAACTGTGAACAAAAATTAACTTTTTGCCTGCTACATCTCCCCTGCAAAGTCAAACAATAAAAATGTATAGTTTGTTTTAAGCAAGTCTTAGACTTTACCTATAATAGCTCAATTGCTAATACCCTTCAGGCAAAAGCACTGATGCACACCCCCAGTGTGATGTTATAAATATAGAAATACCGTTCTCTTGTTGCCATAGAAATCATTTAAGATCACAACAAGATGTTATTGGGGAACGTAGGGAAGATTTAACCGATGTTGCTAGATTTAATCTATTTTGATTTCGGTGCACGAACACCCTCAGACTGGCAATACCCAGTCAAGCCTCTCGTCATTGAGTGTCCTAACAAGGGACCTAGGGATTGTCACAACAATGTAAGGTTGTGTAGATTGTGGCTGTTGGATTAGCAGGTGGGGATGTGGGGAAGTCTGGTCAGCAACAGGAGGGAAATCTTTAGTGCTGCTATTCCCCAAGAAAAGTCTAGAAAAACAGAAGCATGGCTGGTAGCTGTCTTACCCAACTCCCCTCTGCAGAAAAGTCTTACACCACTGGAAGACAGATCCTTCAGTTCAGCTTTGACAAGATTTGGGTCAGAGAATGTGGGATAGGGGTGAACAGTAGTTACATCAATTGGGGTGGAAAGAGTTTTACCACAAAATCTACCTTGTTTGGGAGGTGAGAGCCCCTCTGGCCTTTCTGCCAAGAAAACTTCACATCAGAAATATATACTGATATAATATCTTTTCAAAGTAGTTTCTGTGTCACCAGTTTGGATAAACAAGGTTGTTAATATTTTTTAGCAAATATACTTGTGAATCAGCCCTTTATAGTGAGACTACATATGCCCATGAGGGCATTTATTCTAAGTGTTTACAATTGCATAAGGCTTCATAGTCAAAATCATCCTTAGGACAGTACAAATTTAAAAATATCAGCTCCAGAGACCATTAGATTTAGTAGTAAAGCTCCCATTGATTTTTAAACAGTCTGAATTTGACCCAAGATAAATGAACAATTCCCTAATTCTCAGGAAACCTTTCAGTACTTCCAGAACAAAAATCTTATGCTGCTCTGTGAATTGCTATACAGACTTTTAATACTAACTAACACAACATGCTGGTGTGGATCTGAATGCTCTTAGGCACATGGCTAGCTGCCAAAGATCACCAGTCAGAGTATGAAATGAATTGTGAAAGGAAAAAATAAAGGAGCTCTCTTTTCAGGGGTGGCCAATAAGTAGTTTCCAGATTTCTACTCCCAAGCACTTATGACCATAACTTGTCTTTCTTATAGTCATTCTTACACTTGAACTTCTTCAGAACACACACACTGTGGGGTGATTCAGAAACCTCCAAAAGAGGAAAAGGCAAAATGACTGCTCACCACAAACTCAAATGTCACTCTTTCATTCCAAATCCTAAATGTCCAGCACCTTATACGTACCTTTTCCAGAGTCTTCAAATACCTAACTAATAAAGAAGACATAGATTTTTTTTGTTTGTTTTTAATATAGGTTCAGATCTCTTTTTCAAGACAAGTGTTGCTTATTATGCATTTTACCCAAAGGTTAATACAGCAACCAACCTTTAGTGAGAGGCAAACATTCCATCGGACTGATTTGTACGCATCACCATGAGAATGCTGATAAATTTTCTTACTGATTTGTTCAGCCTGTGCCTAGAAAGGTCTGCATTGACAATTTAACAGTAATTTATATTTTTGGCACTCAGACCTGAGATTGCTGTAACACTGAGACAATTTGGAAGGCAAATTCAGTACGTAATGTACTGGGTCTGGCTGGGAGGGGGTTGACTTTCTCCACAGCAGCCTCACATGGTGTCAAGCTTTGCATTTGTGCCCAAAATGATGTCAACAGCACACCTGTGTTCTAGTTGTTGCTGGACAGTGCTCTCTCTTTCAGAGTCTTCCACCCGGCAAGAAGTAGAGTAGGGGTGGGCAGGAGGCTGAGAGGGGTCACGGCTGGGACAGACAACCCAAACTGGCCAGAGAGATACCCCATACCACATGGCATCATGCTCAGCAATAGAAGCTGAGGGAAAGGAGAAGAAAAAGGGGATGTTTGATGGTGTTTGTCTTCTTAAGTAGCTGTTACGCATGATGAAGCCCTGCTCTCCAGGGAGCAGCTAAACATCTGCCTGCCCATGGGAAGTGGCGAATTAATTCTTTTTGCTTTGCTTGCATGTGCAGGTTTTGCTGTCTCTATTAAATTGTCATAATCTCAATCCAAAAGTCTCCTTGCCTTCCTTCTACTGTCTCCCATGCTGCAGGAGAGGGGAGCTGAGCGAGTGGCCCTGTGGGCTTTCAGCTGTTAGCCAAAGCTGGCCCACAGTAAATAAATAGGATCTTTATTGAAGTGGAATTCAACACAGGATCCCAAACTAACTCTTTTTCCATGTGTTCTTGTTCTCAGCTATCTGAGAAGCTGCTGATGAAAAGAAAGCGTTCTGGGTGAAATGTCATTTGGTGGCAACATTTTTCATTTTCAGGCTTCTTCCTCTCTCATTCACTCTACACCAGTTTTCCAGGACTTCTGAGGAAATTCATGAGCTAAGCTTAATACATCAAACTGTAATCCTGTCTGGTGTGATTGATCTGTAGTTTGTGGAGCATTGGGGTTTTCTTAACTCACATGACGGGGGGCCACAATATTGAATGAGCACGTTAGCACTGACTTCTGAAAACTCAGTACTTGCCTACCTGTGGCAGTGCAGGGCAGGTGCGGAGGCCAGGCTGGGAAGCACATCCCTTTAAAGCTTACCCTAAAAGCAGACTCCACATTAAAAGCAAAATTCTCAGCTCAGGTGTCTGCCCTTGGCCCCAGCCTACTCTCCTGAGCAGCTTCTTAGAAGTGTAGGTCACTCTCCCTCGCTGCATAGGTCAGGGATTGTTGCATCCCTGCGAGATAAAAGCTGGCCAGCCAGCCCCGGGGTATGAAAGCAAAGCACCTCCGAGATAGCCAGCCTGGAGACCGGAGAGCGCTGGTGGGTTTTAAAGCCGCTACAACCGCGCACTGCGAAGCCAACTTCACAGCCAACTTTTTCCTTTTTCTCTTTGTTACACTGACACCTGGTGTTGCAAGGGAGCTTTTTCGAGAGAGAAACGGGACGTCAGTAAAAGCAGCACCAGAAACACTTGCATTCTGCTCAGCTATTCACCACGTCTCACGGGCAAGAAAATGTATCGATTTTAAATACAAGGCGCCTTTTATTTTTTTTTTTTTCTCTTAGCATGGTTTTCTTTGTTCCACATTTATTAACGGGGGTGGGGGTGGGGGAAGAGCATTGGTTTGGTGTTTTTTTTTATTTAAGATTCTTACTCTTTATGAGGTCAAACCCCTCATTTGCATATTGTGGGTCAAAGTCACACGGTGGACAGCAAAATCAAATGGGTAAGGCACTGGAGTGGAATGTAAGAGTTATGGGTTCTGTTGCAAGTCTCCTGCTGATCTGGTAGCTCCTATGACCTCATGCCTCTACCCTAACTGATATATGCAGTATACTCTGCTACAGCAACCGCCACACAGATTTGGGGTCTTTCTCTATAATGGAGTAGCAAAGCACTCCTGTAAATAAAAGCACACACAAAAAACCCCTAACCCTCAGACAAATTAAGTGAAACACGAAGCCCAGTGGACTATGTTGATGCTAAATCAGTTAGGGAAGATATATTTAGCCACTAACATAGTTTACTCAGTAAATCAAGCTCCCTTGCAACACTACTTACCTTTAGGAAGGAGCACAGCATTCACAGTTGCAGAATAACATGACTCAGTGGTCTTGCGGTTAAAGGCATAGCTTTGTGCAGAATAGAGTTAGGCTCAATAGTGTAACTAATGGTAAATGTAGCTTTTATATGAGGGGAAAAATAATTTCAAAACCCATTAAATTACAGACGTAAAGTGGTGGTAGCTCTGTTTTTTGTCACTGTGAAGGTCTAGCTTCAGTTTCAGGAAGAGGATTCTTAATCTAAATTAGTCCTTTTTTCGGTAATTTCCATTTAGGCCCCAGGAGAACAAGTACATTACAGAACAGTTACTGTCCATTACAAAGTTTCATTAAAGTTGCTTTCATTTTCACCTAAGATTTAGGAACTCAATTGCAACAAGCTATTTCACTCCGCGGTGTTTGCAGCCCACTTGCAAATCTCATTTAACATGCTAGGGGGCAATAAACACTAACTTGTTGTCAGGCTAATTATGCTGAATTTGTAGGTTTATTATTTGGATAATTTCCGTGCACATTGCAGTGACAGCTGGAGACTGCAGAGATGAAGAGAGGCAGTTGCAGGCTGTGTGAACCTTTGTATTACAACACTCACAAGCTCAGTGCTGTGTTTATTTCAGTTAGAAACTTTTTCTTCCCACCCATCTCCCCCATCACAGCATTTTGGACAGACCTGGCTTGGGCATCCTGCCTGACACCCTCAGATATTTGGCAGAGACCTTTCTCTCCATTTAAAGACTACAGGCATATACATTACCCTTCCTTGTGAGCCATACACTCTGTTCTCATTAATGACAAGCAAAATGTCTCTGCTCAGTGGGGGTACAATGCACACTTTTAATTCTAGCCTCTACAGCAGAGAGTGGTTTGGACTGCCACATGCTAGGAGTGGCAGGTAACAAGAATGCCAAATGGCTTGAATTTCTGCAGTGCACTGGGTAAGTGCTCCAGTCTGCTGTTTGCCACAGGCACTCAGCTGCTAATGTGACTTTTTGAAGTAACACAAACAGCCATCAACTTTGTTCCGTCTCCAAAGACCTTAGAGAGAAGTTCAGTCATGAGGATGAGAAAGGAACAACTGGTTGAATGTGATCAAAAATGTAATTCTTCCTTGGTGCCGTGATTTCAGTACTACTTATACCCAAATGCAATCCAGGTTAATACAAAAACTGGAAATAGAGGAAACTTTCTCCTGAAACACAGTAAATACAATAGCTCTGAAGTTCCAGTCACTGTATAGTTTTCAGAAGGTCTAATCCTTTGTGTAACACTTTCCTAAAATAGGAAGACTTTGGCATAATAGCATCAGGCTTTCTAGACATCTATGCCAAATCCTTATGGTCTTTTCAGAGCATAGGATTACAGTTTTATAACATAAAGACTGTATTACGTCTTTTCCCCAATAACAGAAGTACAGCTAGATGCATTCTGAGAGATTCCATCACTAACATTATAAGAAAGACTGAACCACAACCAAATGAAGAGCTATTATCCTTTGAGCATATTAGCCATTCTCCCAGACTCCTAATATCTTTTTTAAGCAATAGTAAATCTGCTGTTGCCAAAAGAATAGATATGGTCTGATTTTATGGGGTTTATTTTTCCATGGAGAGGGAAGGCTTGGGGTTATTCTGCATTTCTCTACTATACTAAAAAACATTGTAGGGCCCTTTTATCCTTTTCCCCAAGACCTATGGTTTTATTTCACTCCATGTAATCTCACAAACATCACCAGTGTTTTACGGTCCTGTTGCTGCTACTGAGAATAACCCAGAGTAATCTATTGCTGCTGCCAGTCAGAGGCTGCATCAGCTCTCATTAAAGCTAGCAACTTCTACCATGCAGAACCACACTGCAGGACAAAGACAGAAAATAACCCTAAAAGGAACAAAACAGTCAGGACACTGAGTAAGGTCTATGAGGGAAAAAAGAAAAAATTAATCAGTTACACATGTAGCTTGCAATTACTGATATAAAAAGAGCTACAAGTTCCACTGCTGCTATACATACTAGTATGTTAACTATGGGTACCCTTTACAGACACTTTTTACACATTATGTCACGCTTGCTCTCATAGGATTTAGGAAAGAGCGAGCCAAGTGCAAGGAGCACAGCTGTGACAAACTGGAGACTCAGAAAGAAAAGCTGCCCTAAAAAGAGATTTCAAGTGAGTGCTGTCATTCAGGAGCATGCATAATCCATGTAATTTCTGCACAAAAAGAGTCTTCTGTGTTACAGTTTTAAGAAAAAACATTAAAATATTTGGTAGTGCTTTCAAAGCGCTTCTAGTTATGAGACTACAAGATACCTTTTTAACTTGGGTTTCTAAAGCTATATCAAAGGCAAATACATGTACAGATGCTATACCTATCCAAAATTCAGGTCAAACCTTAGTGCACTGGATGTGATCTTCAGCCCCTGTTTTTAGATACTTAGACTTCTTACTGACGACTGAATTACAGCTCCTACCCCTATTTCTAAAAATAGTTGTTTTCTTACTTCAGTAGGAAAAAAGATAACTCCCATCTGATTAAATCTTAACTATTTCAGAGGCTCCAACAGGAAAACCTGCTACCTGAAATATGCTAAGTATTTAATTTCTAATCTGTTACAGGTGATTTGTCTGAGAACATGTCATCAATCCTTAGACAGACTTCAAAATACTAGTGCATTTTTGACCGTTTTGAGATTTATAACCCTACTTCACACACTTACTGTACGTGACCAGAGCATGTATGCAGAGCACATACTTTCTTTTTCATATACAGTTTTGTCCTTTAATAGCTTTTAGATAAAAGGTAGGCAGAAGACGTGAAACAGATGCTGGCAGCTTACATGACCAGTTCCCTAAACATCTGATTATTAAGAATGTCCTTATGCTACTTACAAACCTTTCTTCATTAAGACAGCAAGTCATCCTGATGGTTCCTGTAAGTAGAGGTAGTTTTGCATTTTCTACCAGCATCCGTTTACTTGTGAGAACTCCTGAACTAAGAAAACACATATAATTGTAGGGCCAGAGGTTTACAAGGTGGCTCATATTTGATTACGTGCTATATTTTCCTCTATTTTCCTTGCTAATGCCACAATTTGCATCTCAGCATCCAAGTACATGCCCATTACGGGGAGAAAACAAGCCATCCTTTTCCTAATTAACCAGTAGTCCTATAAACCTTCAGAGGCTGGTATTACTTTAGTACTGTAGAGGCACACAGATTCATCAGTAGCCAAAACAAGAACAGAAGAGCCCAGCCCATGCAAAACTAGAAGTAAATCATTAGGCAATGTTTTTTTGTATCACCTGATACTTCAAAACATTTGACGATAGGATGTCTCAGAGAGGCCTGCGAACTTTGACAGAGAAGACTGTTAAGGAATTATGCTAGGAGGCAGCACTGTGTCCATGCAGGACTCCCCTCATACCACAATGAATCCAGGTTGTCCTGAGAAATCCTTGTATGTGTGAACTTGGCTTTCCGGAAGCCTGTACAAGTCAACAATGACAAGTTCTGACAACTCAAGCCTATGAGAAGCATTTCCCCTGTGAAGTAAGCATCATCTTGCATATCTGCCTTACACATGCAGACAGTCCATTATCTAATTAATTACTGTCAGTGTTGAGTCACGTTAAATGAGAATTGGTAACACTCCTTAGGACAATCAGTTAACAGGAATCCAACTGTGTCAGCAACACCACATTTATTCTTTAGATGACTAATATTAACATCTATCATTCTCTTCTTCAGTACTGTATTTGGTAAGGACCCACGAGGTTCAGTTGAATTCCTGAAACCCCCAGTCAGTCATCCTAGTTAGATCACTTACACTGTGCAGGCACGGTGGTATTACCATTTCCCCTCTTTTGAAGTTTACAAACACAAATTCATTATTCTTTGTGAAGTAAGAGGTAGAAACCTTTCAAAATCTCAATCAAAAACTCTGAAGATTGTCCCTATGCAACTACTGTGAATTTTTCCCATCTATATAGGATTTTACCAAAGGTGAGGGTTTAAAGGTGTCCTTCCCTTGCATAATTAATTGTTCAACAAGTTCTTCACAAAAAAACAAAAAACCCCCAAAACCCCAAAACTTGAAATTCAAAACTATAAAAGTCTGAGAAAAATAATATTTCACTGTAATTCCAAGTATCTTCTAACTTCAGTCAAAATTAAAAAAGAAAACTGAAATTGTTCCTTTTATTCCCATTAGAGATGTCTTCAGTAAAATACAAACTCCTTTTTCCTACAGTAGCAAATATGCCCGAAGTCCAAGTTAGCAATTTTGCAAGCTGACTCACAGCCACCATCGTACATGGCATTAGCTGCAGCAATCACTTCCAGCACTGGATCTTCTAACCACAGTTATGACTAAAGACAGAACACTTGCCAGAATCAGAAGCTATCTTCAGAGAGAAATGTTGGACTAAGAGCAGCCACCGCTGCAGCTGTGCTGTCTCACAGCAAAGTTTCATCAGCTGTGGCACCAAATGCCCACCTAAAGGCCAGAGCATCAGTGGCACAACATGAAGATGCTAACTAACTTCAGGGGACTTCCCGTAACGTCTGTGTTTTGTGGCTACCTGTTGCTCACCTGTGTGGCACTGCTCTTCCCCAGTACTGACAGGTTGCGTCACCACTTTGAGAAGAGCATCCTTCCCCTCATTTTGTCACCCTGTCAGTTCCATGACACACTTTCCTATCATTCCAGGATTTCCCCTCACCTTTGGGCAAAAGGCTAGGACATTACCTACTTTTTCCAAGTGAAAGAACATTTCCCATACATACGTCACTTTCAAAAGCCAGGTTCACTTTTGATGACACTCACAGTTTCCTCTTCAGAGAGACCCTTTTTGAAGTTAACTCCAGATGACTTATTAACTCCCCTCTCCCTCCCTGCTTGGTCATCTGCAGTCTGTGTATGGATAATCTTTGTTTATTCTGTCTTTATGAACGTCAACTGGCAGGACAACAGGCGATGTCACACTGACTCAGACGTCACTGCTGTCCTGTTGGGAGGACTTATCTGTCAATGCAGCATGACCTTCAGACCAATCACCAGTCACTTCTAAACATACCGACCTCCTTTTCTGCCACTAAGCACCTCATGGTGTTTTGCAGCTTCACAGACTCTTCCAAGACGAACCATTGCTCTTCTACAAATTTTAAACTTCTAACTTTCTTGGATTTTATCAGTTGTAGTTAAGTGAAAGAAGCGGTAGATTTAATTACAAAACTAGTGGTTTAGCTTATAAACGTGTTTATAGAGCGGGTGGAAAAAGAAGATGGGTTGTTTGGGTCATGAGTCCCAGTCCTTCACGACTACAAACAACTATGTAATAAGCAACCCCAGAAGGAAACAGAATACCACCCAAACACTTAGTAAACTTAGACTGCCTCAGTGAAAAGCCAGAAAAGTCTGGAACATCACTGGAACAGAGAAGACCAGTAGAACATTTTTCAATAGTTCAAACACTTAGCAAAAATCTGCCTATGAAAAAGATATACACGGGACAGAAAGATTAAAATAATTTCAGGGAATCAAATTCTTCAGCAGCAGAAGGGCAGCACAGAAAAGGAATGGGGAAAAGAAAACAAAAAAGAAAAAACCAAGCAGTCCTTAAGAGATCATTAGAAAAACATACAAAAGCATGTTTTAGATACTAAAATACAAACTTACAAATAATGTCTTAATGTAGAATATTAAAGCAGAACACAAATCAAAATAAATTATAATAAAAAAAAGCTTATTCTTAAGGCCTTTTGTGTCGTGACAAACACCTCACATTTAAGAAAAAAACAGTAAGAGCTCACTGTTCCATGACCGATTACAGGAATTTTGCTGTTGCCTGTTATTGTCAATATTAATTAAAATAATAAAGTAGTCCTTTAAATAACAAGTTTCTAGGCTACTGACTGCTGAATGTCTTAGTACTCCACATCCTGGTAACTAGATTTTCTTTAAAATTAAGGTCAACTATAGCAGCCACAAGCTGGGTATCTCTATTTCAGTATTTCCCCCACTGGAGGTGGGGAGAATAATCCCAGAGCTGAAGTTCCTCATAATTCATTCGAAGAAGGTAGTCTGGGAATCATATTTTTTCATGCCTGCTACACTACTGCAGATCAGGCAGAACACCAAAGCAGATGTGTAGCTGTTACACAATTAGTAAAAATGGCATACTATATTGTCATAGCTTAAAATACTTCATTACTAAGAAGTACTTCTTCAGCTTTATTTATAGAAGTAGCAGACAGTAAAGACGAAATCAAACTATTCTGAATCCCATAAAAGATAGTTACTACAAATCCAGTTAAGCTCTTCTTAGAGCTTAGTCTACATTGAAATAACCCCTAAAAAGAACTGAAAATCAGGAACTATATAAGCACCACTACACTACACAAATGTTTTCATATCAGAGCAAACTATATTAGATCTGCAGACAAAGGAAACGAAAGTGTCAGATCTGTTAAGAGCAATTCTAAAAAATCCTTTTTTTTTCTTTTCAAAACATTAGTAGTAATAAGGTCACAAATTCATAGTGCATACTTATAGATGGTAAATAAGCATTAACTGCACATTAACTGTACTGGTGATGACATTTACACCCTCTTTTTTGCACAGAAAAGAAACAACAGGCATAACAGTAATAACCACCTGGTATTTTGATCCTGTTTGGAAACTCATTGACAGAAGTTGCAAGTCTTTTCTTCAGCAAAATACACTGGTTTAGCTCTTTCTTTTTATGACAATACTATGTATTTACTCTAGACTTTCATGTAGCTTTCCAAGTGGCGATACAAAGTAGCATAATATTGAATTTAGAACAATTACACTGAAGCTCTATTCCAGAAAACCAGGAAATTGTTACATGTATGCATGAAGTACTATGCTTAAAGATTCAATTTCTGAATCTTTTTCACAAGAAATTCTGCTCTTAATACAAAAAAATACTTATTTATACAAAACCCTCAACAAGCATCATAATAAACAATGCCAACATCTATATACAAGCACCCAAGACGTCAAATCAGGTTTCAGTGCAGTTTAAGGCAAATGTTGATAATACCCCTTCTGATAGCATATAGTTTCTCATGTAAACTCAACCTTTTGGATCTCTGTCCTTTCAAAATTCATACTTTTAAATCGTTCTTCAAGCACATCAGTATCTTCATCACTGTCCTTACTACTTAAGTTTGCATCAAAATCCAGCTCATCCTCCAACCCCCTGCTTTCTTGGCCATTTTTAGTAGTCACAATCTCATCTCTGTCTTGTCCTTTACCAATCCTGCAGAAAGAAAGAGGATGTTATCACCACCCACTTCTGGAATTTATTTTTCCTTTACACAAGAATGGGATGGAGGGTAGAATATTCTACCAGTGACAGAAAGAGGCAGGAGGTGGGAAGAAAGAAGAGAGGGCTAATAACCTAAAGTTACTTTCATGTTGAACAGGAAAGATATAAAAGACAATAAAGGAAAAAAGAGTCTGTGAAGAAACAAAAAATATATATGAACAGTTTGACCAAACAAGCAACAGCTGACCAGCTGTCACAAACTAGTAAATCAATATAGGATGCTCAATAAAGAGAGATGAAAAAAGCCAAAAGCAAGCTAAATAGATGCAGTAATTGTGCTCAGTATTAACCCTTGTTTAGTTTTTCTGTTCACTAGTAACTGAATCATCAAATGACAGACAAAATCCAAACAGTAAATTGGCTTATGCATATTTTATGATGCTTTAGACGAAGTCCATTTTGAAGTGCTTTGTTCTTAAGGAAGATATGCAACTGGCATTAAAATAAAGTGCCTTATCCAAGAAAGACTTTGTTTTCGTTTTTCTCAGCCCCACTAACATCAATAGGCATCTCACCCCCAGTTTCAGCAGATGAAAGCGAGGGTAATGACTCCTACTGATTCCTGTCAGGATTATTCAGAGTATGGCATAAAGTACAACAGCTTCTTGGCAGTTTCCCAACAAGCTTTATTAAAAGGGGAAGAAACAGTGCAGTACTGGAACTATGTAACCTATGAACTACTTACGGAATTACTATTTCTTCTTTTTTTCCACATTTAGCACAAATCTCTAGTTTACCAGCACATGGTCGACAAATACTATGGTATGGATCTTTTACAGTCTTCTGGAGGCACTTCACACTGTGTGTGAAAGAAAGAAAACATGATTAAAAAAATACCTGTGGACACTTGTTAAACATTCTGTTTTCAAAGACAATATAGGTGTACTTTTCAAAAGAGGAACAAAGTGTTATAGGCCAGTTTCATATGAAACATTTGGTGTTTCAACAAAACAGCACTATCAAAATGATTGCCTGTCTTACCTCTGCTTTAACTTTTTCAGGAAGAATTATTAAAACAAGAAATTAAGAAGAAACATAAAATCACAAACTTTTATATTAAAAGTGACAAAAAAAACCTTTCAATTCATTTCAGCAGGTAGTTTTACTTTAAAAGCTACATAACTTCTTCTTCTGGTTTAGTGATAGAATGAAACAAGAATATGATATAAAAAGGTGCATGCATTTTACAAGTAAAAAGCTTTTGATTCAAACACCACAGTGTCATCCTCCTCCTTATCTCAGAGGATAAAAAGAGCCATTGCTGGACTTTGCTTATGAACATAAGCCAGTGCAGAACTGTATTCTCAACAAGCCCAACATAATTATGTAAAGTTTTTTTGCTATTCTTTTTCAAGATGTGATAAAACTTTATAGATTAAGTCAATTCTAAAATGCTATGCCTTAACATTCAACTGACATTTAGAAAGTGTTGTGGTTTTTGAGAACAGAGCTATCTATCCCATGTAATGCAGCTGCCCTAATGTCACTCTTTCTTGGTTCCTCAGGCACTCAAAAGGCTATCAGGAAAGATTTAGGATACAGTTCTGAACAGTGAATTTGCAGACTTGGCTAAAACAGGCTGAAGAAAAATACCAAGTGTTTTTGCATGCCTTATAAGGACAGATGCCCTAACTAGCATTTAGTGAAACAGAGATTTCTACTTTCTTTCCCAAATCCCAAACTTACATACTACCACCTTCCCCCTACTCTCTTCATCTAGGTTCTGCTGATCTTTCACTATTAAGATGTACACATCCAATTCCTTAAGAAGCTGTAAAATCACAAGAATTGCTGCAGACACATTTAACAAAAGCACTCTGATCTGCCTAGTATTTCTGGTCTTCCCTCTCTCCCACAGAAAACCTAGAGTTAGATGTCACTGGAAATAGTAACTTAGTTGTCCTGGGTTCAGCTACAGCAGTCATTTTTTTTCCTTCTTAGTAGCTGGTGCAGTGCTGTGGTTTTGACTTTCAGTCCGGGAACAATGCTGATAACACCGATGTTTTTAGTTGTTGCTAAGTAATGTTTACTCTGACCAAGGACTTTCTCAGTCTCATGCTTTGCCAGAGAGGAGGGGAAGCCAGGAGGAAGCAGAGGCAGGACACCTGACCCAAACTGGCCAAAGGGCTATTCCATACCACAGCACGTCATGCCCAGTATAGAAACTGGGGGGAGTTACCCAGAAGGCCCAGATCGCTGCTCAGGTCGGGCTGGGTATCGGTCGGCGGGTGGTGAGCGGTTGTGCCCTCTCCCCTTGTTATTCCTCTTATCATTATTATTATTGGTAGCAGTAGTGATTTGTATTATACCTTAGTTACTGGAATGCTGTTATCTCAACC
>NW_009931828.1:0-6921 GCF_000696875.1 Nestor notabilis | reverse complement strand
ACTCTCCTCCGATTCTCCCCCCCACCCCTCCGAGAGCGGGGGGAGGAGGGAAGAGGCAGGGGAGTGAGTGAGCGGCTGCGTGGTTCCAAGTTGCCGGCTGGGCTTGAACCACGACATTAGTTTGGTTTGGGGTTTTTATGTCTTTCTTCTATGATCAGTTGTGTTAGTATTAAAAATAATGTCTACAGCTATCTCACACTATCAATGTGATAATGGCACTATCAATGCAAGGTGGATACACTTTTTTCCTAAAAGAATTAAACTGTAATAATTACAAGTAAACTAGGGATAACTTGTGGCTGTACCAACAATCATAATTTTTAAAAAAATAGAAGTAAGTTAAGTGCAGAAAAGTCCTCAATTCCCATTGTCTGTGATGTGAAGAATTCCTTTTTCTTGGTAATAGTCCTGTTTTTAATGTCTATAATGTGTTTACTTCTAGAAGCTTCACACACTGAAAATCTTCATAGTTTAGTCCTTTCAGAACAGTGGCCCATTGCACTGCTATAGGCTGGGCTAGAAACCACCACTTGTAGAGCTAAAATGGTCTGCAGCCCAATTTACTTGCTCAAAAATATGTCGGAAAACTTCACATATTCTGTCATAAGGAGCTGTCCCACAATACCGCTTTTTCTATTCCAATTATGGTTTACATGGGTTTTTTGCCTGCTTTTTTTCCTTAGGAAGTAGGCAAAGAAGAAGCAAAAGAACCAGATCCACCACCATATGGTTTGTTACAGCTCATTAAACAGGATGCACAGTCGTTCAAGAACGAGTTAAAAAATAGAAATAACAACTTCATCCATAGTGAACAGAACCCGGAGTGTTTACTTTGAGAACCAGAGAGATTTCTACTTTTGTTTTTGTTTTTTGTTTCTTTTATAGAAAGGGTGAAATTGTTTACTAAACAGAAATACTTGCTCTATGTGGTTTCATATTAAAAAGTAAAACTTCTCAGAAGTGGGGGATATAGTATGAACAAACATTCCTTCCCTTTTAACCTACTGAAAATTAATATAAAATACACCATCATTCACAGAACTGCACATGTACATTTACAGAACCTCTTCAAGCACTTTGTAAGTATTTTAGAAATAAGTAATTGAAACCCCACAAACACAGAGCAAACTACTGTGACAAAACTGTCTGAATCATACACCACAGCTGCAGTTCCTTTAAGTGTTTCGTTGTTAAAACACTGGCTGTGTCTGCTGCCACGGAGGTAAGAAACATCTGCAGCTATGCAAGAAGAAAGCAGAGAGTATCCACTTCAGAAAATTAACCTATCATAAACCTAGAAATTATTTTAAGATACTTAGGGTTGTATTTCAAGAGAGTTGGGGTTGTTTGGCCTGGAGAAGAGAAGGCACTGGGGAGACCTCAGAGCAGTTTACAGTACCTAAAGGGGGCCTACAAGAAATGTGGAGAGGGACTTTTCTACTTTTGTTTTTGTTTTTTGTTTCTTTTATAGAAAGGGTGAAATTGTTTACTAAACAGAAATACTTGCTCTATGTGGTTTCATATTAAAAAGTAAAACTTCTCAGAAGTGGGGGATATAGTATGAACAAACATTCCTTCCCTTTTAACCTACTGAAAATTAATATAAAATACACCATCATTCACAGAACTGCACATGTACATTTACAGAACCTCTTCAAGCACTTTGTAAGTATTTTAGAAATAAGTAATTGAAACCCCACAAACACAGAGCAAACTACTGTGACAAAACTGTCTGAATCATACACCACAGCTGCAGTTCCTTTAAGTGTTTCGTTGTTAAAACACTGGCTGTGTCTGCTGCCACGGAGGTAAGAAACATCTGCAGCTATGCAAGAAGAAAGCAGAGAGTATCCACTTCAGAAAATTAACCTATCATAAACCTAGAAATTATTTTAAGATACTTAGGGTTGTATTTCAAGAGAGTTGGGGTTGTTTGGCCTGGAGAAGAGAAGGCACTGGGGAGACCTCAGAGCAGTTTACAGTACCTAAAGGGGGCCTACAAGAAATGTGGAGAGGGACTTTTTACAAGGGCTTGTAGTGACAGGACAAGGGTGAATGGGTGTAAAATGGAAGAGGGGAGATTTAGATTAGATATGAAGAAGAAGCTCTGTACTGTGAGCATGATGAGACATACGAAGAGTTTGCCCAGAGAAGCTGTGGCTGCCCCATCCCTGGCAGTGTTCAAGGCCAAGTTGGACGGGGCTTTGAGAAACCTGGTCTAGTGGAAGGTGTCCTTGCCCAGGGCAGAAGGTTGGAAGGGATCTTAAGGATCCCAAACCATTCTATGATTCTATTTATCACCTTTGTTATGTACTTATCCAAAACCACCCAATACAGAACTTTATGCAAATAATGCTAAATATTAAATATTATAGTTTAATGTACAAAAAGAGACAACGTACTAAGAGGTAATGAAATGCATGTATTGCAAACATTTTGTAGGACGCAAGGCCTCAAACGCTGAGAACAATGTTGGTAATGAATTTTGGTATGACTCAAAACTAAAGCCTTCCTCTCCTCATTTCTCTCCTATATAGTCTTTGTGAACTACAAAAGTTAAGAGATGTTCAGATACCTCTAGGACTGGCTTGCAACAAGGCCTTAGAAAATCGTGTTACAACTGGTTTGGATTTGACTTTTTTTCAGGAGGACACACTGACAGTTTTGGAAACTTACAGGTCCACAGTTCAAGCATTTTAACAGCAAAGAGGGAAGCAATTGCTTCTCCACCATGTTTTCAAAAGTTTAAGATGAAAGAACTACAAAATTAACATTGCACATATATTGTCATTGCAGACTCCAAATTTGAAGAATATCATACAGTACCAGCTACTACTTGTGAGTTTCCAAAACTAGAATATTTTCCAAAAGAGTCCACCAACGACACTATCAGTGATTAACACAAAGTATCTTAACTCACCATTTTTTAGGTTTTGTTAGCAGTTTGTACTTGTTGAATTTTACCCGCCACTCCAAGATACCTTTGCAATGCTGACACACTCCATCATGAAGCTTAGCATTTATTTTCTGAATAAATAAAAAGAAATAAAAATGAGATATCTTTGAAAATTTCCTACTTTCATGAGTATAATCTTGCTTAGAAAGCATTTCCACCCATTATGTGATTAATATAGTATTTAGAAAGATGTTTGTTTCACAATAGCATGAGCATTTCGTACACTGTTACTGCTAGAAATGTGGAAAACGTGCTGAGGTAACCTTTTACCTCAACGCAGTCTTCATTATTTTTATCTTAATTTAAATACTGTTAATAGTAGTACTTATTTATGTTATTATATTGCTGGTAATAGATAATTATAGATATTTTGTTTTTTCATCTGTAGAGATTTTACAGAACAGAACTTAAGTAGAAATGAGCCCTGAAATATGCAGGTTTCATCCAAAGAAAACTCATGAAACTTAACATTCAATTTATATTGCTCAAGCTGCCATTATGCTACCTACTTTAAGCAACAAGTGTCAGGATTTTTTTCTCAGATCAGAAAGGAGTAGAATCCACATGTTATTTGCAATCAAATCATTCCATGTCTCTTTCATCATAAACTTCCTTTATGAAAAAGCAACACATTTTTACTCTCAGGTATCTAAGATAAAATCCTCAAAATGGTCATTTAAACTATGGTAAATATTCAAGACAATGTGAACAACATTTTCTTGAACATTTTGTGTTAAGTTTTCCCAGAAATACAAAATATCAACTGGCCAGGATATTTGCACAAGAGGAGTTATTCTGAGATGGGAAGCAGTACCAAACCACACTGTTACTTTAAATAACAAACAACATATACTTACACACTGGACCTACTTTTTACTTCTTTTCCACCTAAAAATGCCAGCAGTAACTATCTATCATACCGTTGTGCATGTTCATTCAGAACTTTAAAAACAGAAATTTTGCCATAAAAAAGTACATATTAAGAAAAAATAAAAATTTATTGTGCCTTTCTTGAAACAGCTTTAAACAACTTTAAAATGGCTACTGCACCAAAGTTAGTTTACTAACATCAGATTATTAACACTGAAACACATGTATTTCTTAGAATACCTAAAAGTTCACTGGAACAGATTCTGCCTTAATTGCTATTAGAGTTTAGTTTTCTTCTACAAATAAACTGAAAGTCGTTCTATGCACACATTAGCTTCCGAAGTAATTTCTTGGCTTTATGACACACAAGAGCTTCTTACTACTCCACAAAGTTCTACTCCAATATATTAGACAAAGAAACAAGCATAGCTTTAAAAATACAGCATCTTACTCTATTCCAAAAAATGTATGTGGCAGAGGAAATGCTGTTTATGAGTGGGACTATACTATGGAACTTGTTTTCCATTGTTTCCATTCTCAGTAAACTTCAATCTTTTGGTAAGAGTTTTCCTACAGTGTGGTTAACTGAAGGTGTGGCGCTTTTTGGCTGGTTCAGTTAAAAGACAGTGCACTTTTTTTCAAATTATCAAATACAGATTTGGCATGTTATTAAAAAAATAAAAATAAAGTAATGAGGTTTTGAAGAATGTTTGAATATTGAATACATAAAGCAGTGGTTCTGATGTCAGTCATGCATTATGAATTAAATTTTCATTATTATTTTCATAATTATGACATCATAATTATGATGTCAGTCACGCATTATGAATTAAATTTTCCAAGTATTGGGTCTGGCTGAGATGGAGTTAATTTTCCCCAGAGCAGCCTTCCTAGGGCTGTGTGGTGTATTGGCAGCTAGGAAGGTGTTGGTAACACATCAGTGTTTTGGCTACTGCTGAGCAGTGCTCGCACAGCATCAAGGCTGACTCCAACATTCTCCCTCACCAGTAGGCGGGGGTGGGCACGATCTGGGATAGGACATGGCCAAGACAGCTGTCCCAAACTCACCAGAGGGATATTCCATACCATATTACATCTGCCCAGCAATAAAATCTAAGACTTAAGGGAGGAGGAGGGGAGGACATTCATTATTATGACATTTGTCTTCTGGAGCAAAAACTTCCAACAACACAGGCTGGATATTGCCTGTTACTGAAATATGACCTGAGATGGCTGGTCCCTGAGTGGCAGGGTGTGTAGAGGATTTGGGCAGGTTCCTAGGGTACTTATCACCTCTCATAACCTGGGACTTCACTCCTGACAAGGCAAACAACTCTGGCAAACTGATGCACCACTTGACAGATGGGTGCCTTTCCTACTCCAGTGAAAACCAGCAGCTTCTAGCACTGTACTGGGGCCTGGTCTGTGCCCAAAGAGCCACAGTTCGGTAGTCTCAGAGGAAGTTCACAGAATCACAGAATCTTAGATCAACTAGGTTGAAAAAGACCTTTAAGAGCATCAAGTCCAACCTGTACCCCAGGACTGCCAAGTCCACCACTAAACCATGTCACTAGTGGCCTCATCTATACATTTTTTTGAACACTTCCAGGGAATGTGATTCCACCACCAGAATCAATTCCAATACCTGACCACCTTTTCACTGAAGAAATTTTTACTAATATCCAATCTTAACCTCCCTTTGCGCAGCTTGAGGCCATTACCTCTTGTCCTATCATTTGTTACTTGGGGAAAGATTTTTTAGTTACTCTCAAACTGCATTTTAAGACATAATAGCTGAGATAGGGACCCAAACTACAGTGACTGTGAAAAAGAAACTGTGGACAAGAAAAATGGGCCCATATCATCAATTATTAAGGGAGGGGAAGAAGAAGAAAGTTTTGATTTTAAAGCCAGTCCTTTGATAAAGAAATTGCAGGATGAGTGGGAGAATTCATACTGGAAGTGGACTTACCTGGCCCCTGACCTCATCAGAACTTCAGGACATGCAAATAGCTTACAGCTGCCAGCCAGGTAAGCATACTGCTGCCTGGCTGCTCTGATGCTTGGGTAACAGGGCTGATAATCAGCAACTGGAAGGTAAGGAAGTCCAACAACTGGGATCCCATGATAGGAACCACAGAATTTAAAGAGGAATTGGAAAAGAGGTAGCAATTTGCAATCTGGAGACAGCTCCTTTCTAGTGTCAGGGCAAGATACCCATTTAAACAAGATCTTGTGAAGTCCTCAGGAAAGTAGACTACTGTAGATAATAGCATCCAGTAACAGAGAACTAGTGGCGCTAGAACTCATCTACAGTGATCTAGACAATGATGATGCCTCCAAAGATCCCGAGGATGTCCTGTGCACTTGCGCTGTGTGGAGGAAGGCAATTCAAAGTGCCCAAGCACTTTAACACCCTGGCAGCAAATTATTGCTCAGGTATGGATACACCAACTGTGGAGAGCCTCTTTTTAGCTCCAAAACTTGCAAGAAAATTTCTGTACCTCCTCAGCCCTATGGGCCAGTACCTTGGCTATTAGGGGCACCCCAAGAAATCAGTTGTCTCCTGCACCGGTCAGAGGGAAAGGAAGCCCCAAGAGCTTGCCATGTGGTGCACTCTGGTTCTCTGGTTCTTCCTGTGTGACCAGAGGGAGGACATGAAGAAGTGAGATGGTAAACTCACCTTTAAGCTGGAAGCTCATGTATGTGAACTGAGAGGGAAGACAGCTGAAACGAAGGGGTAACCCAAGAAGGCTGTCAGCATAGTTGCTGTAGAGACACAAGAAGGCAATCAGCACTCTGCCAGACATGGAACTGAGATCACCTCCCTTGATCCTGGTGAGGGGCACTTCTGGTCTGGCACTGCAAGGGTCAAACAGTGAACACTCTGACAAGGAACAGGAATAGAAAGCACCTGCCCTTGCTCAGGAAGAGGAAAGGGATGACCATGTATACTGGACTGTATGGATTTGATGGCCTGGCATACCAGACCCACAGAAGTATAAGGTTCTGGTAAGACACTGGTGCACAGTGTACGCTGGTGCCACCAATTTATAGGGGCATAGAACGAGTGGTGTCCCTCAGGGATCTGTGTT
>NW_009931827.1:3572-12317 GCF_000696875.1 Nestor notabilis | reverse complement strand
TATAGGGCCGAGCCCTCAGCAGCCCTCACCCGTGCTCGGACGGCTGAGGAGGGCAGCGACCAGCCTGGGCGGTCATTGGGGTTCCTTCGGGGCCGGTTGTGCATCTCCGAAGGGAGCATCCAACACGTGTCCCGCGCCCGGGCCGCCCGGAGCCCCGGGTGGAAAAGCAGAGCGGGAGGAGCCGCGGGGGGAAGCAGGGGTCCGTGCCTCCCCTCTGCTCGGCTGGATCTTCGCTCGCTGAGCGGCAGAGCCCTTTCCCGGCCTGCGGGATTGTCGGTTAGCCCCAGTTCTGTACAGAGGCTGCAGGAAAGGTTTAGGTGCTTTGAGGTGGGGGCCGAGCGCCGGGACCCAGCACCCGGGAGGATCCGTTGCCTCCAGGGGGCAACATCCCCCGGAGCAGAGTGGGGTCCTGCCGCTGCTCGACCTGCGGCAGCATCAGTGGCGTTGGTGGCTTGCCAGGAACTCCAAAACTCCGCTACTACAAAAAGAAGACGTGACGGATTTCATCCACCGTCTCCCCTTCCCGCTGGGACGACCCAGGGGCAGATTCCAGAGTGGTCATGCTCCGTTCTCATCCCGGCAGTCTGCGCCCCGTCCGACATCCCTGGCAGGCGGCTTCGGGACCCCCCGAGGCTGGGGGGGAGGTCCTGGGGCTGCACCTCTCGCCCCTCCGAGGACCGGATCCAGCCAGCACTGGCGTCGGAGCGCACATCGTGGAAGGGGGAACTTCAGCGGGCAGTGAGGGACTGGGAACCAACTGGTGGGACCTGATGGGGATGATAGGAAGAGGATGGTGAACAAACAAACTGCCAGGAGGGCGGGAAGAAAGGTTTGAATAAGACAGACAGTTGAACAGTTAAAGCAAGTTATTTACATCTTGACACTATTCTCTGGAGAAAAAGTGGTTCAGGTAGCAGAGCTGTGTTTAGAAAATACCCTTTTGAAGAACGCTGCTGCTAGAAGTGGGTGAAAGGTCTAAATGGGAAAAGTGATGATAGGAGGAGGTTGAGCAGGATGGGGCTAAGAGCAGCTCAGCAATCGCTGGTGATACACAGCAGTGTGAGGAGCAACAGGTTTGATCTGCAGAGTCCCTCAGACTGGCAGAGGATGTGCTGAGTGATGGCAATATTACCTTGCTGCTAGTTATTGCCAAAACACAGTGCTCATCTCAGGGGAATCATGCTGGCTGTGCTCTTCAATGCACTAAACTCCAGCATGGAACCCAGGGAACAAGTGTGAAGAAGTAGTCTGCTGCACCTAAAGCCTGGCCAACAGGCAAGAGAGAGCATGGGCTGTGTGCAGCCACGTACCACCTTGTAATGGTTTTAACTGGAGCATGGACCACGCAGATGCAAACAGGACTCTGGAGATTGCATTCTATAATGCTGGTGCCACCATGGTGGTGCTGCACTTGGTTATGAGACTTCAAGCACAGGCATAGTTGCTGGTTCACTCACCAGGCAAATGCCAGGCAGGGTGTGCTCAGGCTCCAGCTGCAAAGGGTCTAGGGATTTATGGTGGAAATCCCAGGAAGTACGGCAGCCCTGTGGCAGGGGGCATAGGGACAAACTGCATGTTGGGAAGCTGTGCTGGTCCCCACCACAGGACCCTGCAGCGCAATCTCAGGCTCCTTTTTATCTGACGTCTAAAATACATCAGGAAGCAGGGTGAGCTGCTGTCGGTCCCAGTTTGTGAATGGCTGTGAATGGGGAGCGTTGTGTGGCCAGCCAAAGATCACATACGGCACTCACAGCACAGCCTCTGTCCCCAGGACTTTTGCTTCTTGCAGAAATACAGACATACAAGAAGTTTATAGGCAGAGGTTTCAGGGTGGAGGTGAGGAGGAAGGCAAAGAATGGATTCCTCTGGGGGTTTGTTGGTGCTCCCGTGCACACTGCACATCCCTTAGGGTACCAGCTTCACACCACACAGCAGGGAGAAAGCAGTAGGTTTTGGCATGTGTCTTCTGACTGTTTTGGGAGGAAATCCTCAGTTTCTGGTGCCTTTGGGAGAGAATATGGAGCAGACATGCCTGGCTGTTTGAACTAGAGCAGGGAGCAGAAGCACAGCAGTATGGTGGTTAGAAAAAAATCCGGAGTGATTTTGGGTCATAGGCACAGATGGTTCCTGTTGCAGAGCTGATACGTCCTGTCTCCTTGTTTCTTTGGCAGCGGGGCAGCCACAGCTGGAGTATTGGTTACACTATGGGTAATGCCCTACAGATGTGGGTAGAATGAAGGGGGCCAGGAGGAGAAAAATAGAAATGACAAAGCAGAGCAGATAGACGATCAAAACCATTAAACAATTACCAAACTTGGGCTTATTTTAACATCTTTATTTAAAGCAAACATTTTCCCTTGGTTTAGAATCGAATGGGAATTTTTATAACCTATGCTGAGCCTCGGAGTTGCACTTCTATACTAAAATAATCTAGGAAAATTAAAACCATTAAGGTTTTCAGTAAATTTTGGAGTTTGAAAGTCTTTTAATTGCAGGAATGATGGAGGGACACGTGCTTTATCTTGGGCAATAACCTTATCGGTATGTCCCAAAGCCCTGTCCCTCAGTCAGGATCCACTACTTGCAGCCATTAATTACCAAAGGAGCCAGCATTTGCATTCACATTTTCTCAGCTTTGATAACGTGTAGAAAAGCTTTGCCTGAGTTACACTGAGCCCAGCATAAGCAACAGATGTAGCAAGCATGTTTTCTGTTTTCTTCAGCTCAACTGACTAGAAGTTGAAATACTTTCTTTCCAAACTGTGATTTAAATCTGACGATGAAAGATACCTGTTCATTCAGAGGCTTTTTGGCGCTGCTTTGGAAGGCAGGGGGACTCCAAAGCAGGAGGCAGGTGCACAGCAGGGGTTTTAGAAATACTTTTGTGGGTGAGTGCATCACACTCTGACATGGACAGAAATGTGGCAGGTCCAAGTGCTGGCCCATGTCAGCAGCTCTTCAGATTTGGGTAACTGAATACTTGGTAAAGCTTGTATCCCTTGTGGAGACAGGAGAGAGCTCATCACATTGCTTAACGGTCTGTTTATTTACAAAGTCAGGGGGTTTAAATGCAAAATATGTTTTGATAAACTCACTGGACTTCAAAATATTGGCTTTGAGGCTTTGAGCATCATTAATAAATATTTGGATTCTTTCCAACTGATACCAGTCGGTTCCAGTACTATTTTAGTAAATAGAAAATAGCTAACATTCTAACATGCTAGCAATGTACATGTTAGAAGTTATTAGATCTGTGAGAACCCATACAACCACTTCAATATCCATCTGTAGAAATAACAGTACCAGTGGTAACGGTGATGGTGTTGGTAGTGAGCATCCCTGCAGTGATGGGGTGCAGCAGAGCAAGCCAACAGCATGCTATAGAGGGTCCAAACTGCTCAGCCCAGCACCGGTGGGCTAGGTGGGTGCTCCTTGGCAGGAGGAAACCGATCCAAGAGAGGGGCTCAAGAGCAAGGGCAGCAAGCAACCCAAGGCACCCTGGGGTGTTACTGCAGGGCTGGGACAGGGGCAGCAAACGAAAGAATACCAAAGGGCTGTAGCTGGCTGCAAGTCAGTGGGTTTGTATGGCACCTGATATGACAGGCTCCTGCCCCCTGAGAAAGAAGGAAATGAGCAACAGCAGTGTGTATTATTTACTGATTACATCAGGCAGCCAGAGTAGCAGTGGGAAACTACGCTCAAAACTGAAGGTCTCCACGAAGATGTTTTGCTTATTGATTAAAAACCATCGGTAGCAGTCTTGATTTAAATCGACCTTTCCTGTGTATAGGGAGCCTGAAAGCAGAAGAGTGCTTAGAAATTAAATGTATATCAGTGACACAATGCCTGACTGGAGATACCAGCAAGTGCAGAGAAAAGGAGTTCCAAGGTGATGTGGAGCGGCTATACTAGATAAAAAGCATTAAACGGAAATATCAGCGGGGCTTGAGTGGAGTTTGTCAGGAGAGTGTAAGCTGGGGGAGCCCTGCCTGGGGAGACCACTGGGGTGACCAGGGGGAAGCACAGGGGTCCAGAGCCTCCCGTGTGCCTCCCGCAGCTCTTGCTCTGGGCTCTCCCAGGGCTGTCTGGCCTAGGAAAGGATCTCTATTTCCCCGGGGCCATCTCGCCGTGCTGCGGGTCTCCAGCGTGTGTTACCACCCGTGCCTGCCAGCCCTGCATGGGGCACCCGGACCTGCCTGGCCAGGTCCCCACAGCCGCGGCTGTGTCAGTAGCAGAGTCATTTTGCCTGCGGATGTGCTTTTTACCTTTTCATTTCTTCAGCAATTAAGCGTTCTTGTCCCTGGCTTTGTCCTTGGCGGAGGTCGGATTTGTGGGTACAAAACGTGCACTGAAGCATCCTTCCGCTCTGAAAGGGGCTCTTTGTGCGCAGGGAGGTACTTCATCCTTTGTAGCAAATTTCCTTTTGAGAAGTGCCAAATTATCTTAGTCAACAGAGTTGAAAACCCTCCCACCCTGGGGCTGAGGCAGGAGCAGAAACAAAAGGGAGCCGGGGGTAGGGAAGCTGCCCGACGAGGGGGCTTCTTCCCTTTTCACTGCACAAATAGGTCTCCTGCGCTCCCATTGTTACAATCAAAGGGGTTCCTGTAAAAGGCACATGTAAGGGGTAGAGATTAGGCATAAATCGCTCTACAGGACATTGCCCATCCCTCTTTCTGGGTTCCCAAAAGTGTCGAGCTCTTGCAGACCTTCTTCTTAAAGACAGGCAGGTGGGGACCTATCTTGCCTTCAATTGCTCTCCCTCCAAGCCCGGTGAGGTGATGGAGGGAGTGTGCTGGGAATTAATTTTTGCTTTCCTCTTGTTGGTGTCTTAGGGGTAAGGAGTACAAACCAGGGATCTGTTTTCCATCGTATCCACTCAGAATAATCCCCAAAACAAGATGCCCAGACACTTCCCATAGGGAAGCCTGAGGACAAGTTGAGCTACCGCAGCAAGGTGGCCCTTGCTGTGCAGCTCCTCCAAAGCAAATGTTGCCAGCCAGAGGTTTGGGTTTAGTATAAAATACCAGAGCTCATAGCCAAGAAGCAGGGAAGGGACTGCAGCCATGTTTCAGTGTGAAAATGTTTCCATTTGAGACAAGAGCTTGCCGAAGTGCAAGGACTACTTTTTTTCCTCTGGTAGACCATTTTTGCAGGGAACCTTCATTGGGCTGTCGGATGCTTTAATGTGGTATTGCTTCCAAGCAGCTTAGTTTCTGCATTTCCTGTGTGTAGTAACTTCTTCGAGAAGCTGTTGTGAAATATACTTCATCTCAGTGCTTACGAGATGTGACCTACCTGCCTCTGAGTCCCACGTGGCTCTTCGCGTGAAGGGCACTGACACCTCCTGGGCTGGAGGTTGGTTTTGTCTCCAGGGGAAGGATATAGCTTCAAAGGGAACAAAATGCAGTAAATTACTGCCTGCTGCTGGTCCCCAGCACTGCTGGATGGGCTCAAAGCGGGGACCTGGCTGCAGATGGCCAGGAAGCGCCCATGCATGTAGGGAAGAGGAGGCAAGGCCTGGGTTTATCTTGGACTGAGAGCTGCTGGTTAGCCCAGTCTGCCAGGGCCTCACCTAGCACAAAGGACTTGGAGTGTGAGGCAGGGCTGGGAATGTGTCCCCAGCCAAGGAAGGCTCCATCACGTGGAGCACAGCAGGAGACTGGTGCATGGCATGGGTGCAGTGCCCTTCACCTTCAGGTGAGCTGTCCTCCATCCCAGCCCTGGCAACCTGAGCCTGTGTGTGAGCAAGCCAGCCCTGGCTCTTTCCTGTCAGCAGAGCCCCAGGTCACTTGCTAGTCAAGGGGATAGTATTTGTGTGATGGTGAGGACCTGCCCTGTGTCCCCCACACTGCAACCTCTTCTAGCAGGCTAGGGGTCAGGGGGAGGCTGGTGTTAGTCTGGCCCCTCCAGTTTCTGTACTTGCTTTGCTGTATCTTCGTTTTTTTCCTTTTGCAGTTTTGCCTGGGCTACAGTGGGGAAGGAAGCAGCAGCTGGAGCAGTCAGAGAGTTACAGTGTGCAGGCTAACAAATGTGGATCATTAGCTGGAACAAGTTAATGGTTACTGAAACACATGGGTTCAGAGCTGGAACAAGTTAACAGCAACTCAGTCTGATGCATTAAGAGCTTACGCATATTACAGCTCAACTATGCTAACAGAAAACATGTGCCGTAGCAGGAGCGTTTGCCAGAGAGTACCAGAGGGTATGGGTGTGCGTCTGTTCGCTCCCCTGTGGGACCACTCTGTGCAGTCCCTGTGGGGCCCTGCTCCAGGGCACTGTGCTCTATCTGAGCAGCTTCCAGCTGACCTGGCTGCAGCAGGGGTCTTGGGTACGTTCCTGGTCAGGTAAGGGTGCCTTGCCTCCTGCTGGGCTCCTCGCAGCAGGCACCACCCCTCAAGGGTTGGCCCTTGGACCTGTGCGCTTGGGCAGGGTCTCTGGTGTAGGGATAGTCCTGGATGCTGTGTTGGGACACGTCAACGGTGCGGACCAGGAGCCCCAGGTTCTCCGCTGCAAGGCCTGTGCGGCTTATCCGCGCGGGAGGCAGGGCAGCGCCTCCTGGGGGCAGGTGGGAGGAAAAGCTGAGCTGTGGTGAGCCTTCCCGAGAGCCTTCTCCAAGTACGGCATGAGAGACCTGCCTCTACTCCTGGCCTTGCCACAGGCTGCCTGAGACACCTGGAACAGGTCGTTTTCTTTGTCTGAAAAATGGGGGTTTACAGCATCTGTCCCAGTGTTAAAGAGGGGGAAGATATTTATGGTAGAGAAGCACCTGCATGTGACACTGAGGAGGGCAACAGCCAGGCATGGTGAGAGGTGAAAAACTACCAGGCTCACGCTTGTGCTCCTCATGTCACAAGTGACCTGAGGAGCTGGCCGAGGGTACCACAGGCAAGTTACTCATCAGCACACCCGCAGGAGAGCTGGCACGGTGAGAGGGGCCAGGCAGTGCCAAGCGGGAGGTGCAGTGAGGAGCACTGACAGCAGCCTGGCCAAATGCTCTGTTCTTGGCCGTGCACGAAGTCAGCTATACCGTGCACTTGCTCCTCAGGGTGCTGCGTGCTGCTGCTTCTCCACACCATGGTGCCTTCTGCTCCAGGGCTGGCTCTGCCTCAGGGGCAACTGAGTCACCCACTTTGAGAAGGGTTTTGAGATTACAGTTGTCACAATTGTGAGACATGAGAAATAAATGTGAGACATGAAAATAAACGAGAGGTGAGGAAGCCTTTGATGCTGCTTCCTGCAGCTCTCTACTCAAGACAGTTGGGATGAAGCTGGTTATAAAAGAGAGCAATTCCACATGACCCAAAGTATTTTGATAACTGCATGAAAATTGTAATCGTTAGGGTGTAATAATTATCTGCACAGACTCCTGTTTGCTGCTGGCTCCTGCTGGTCTGTCATAAACAACATCTGCCCACACAAGTATGATAACCAAGAGCCTTGTCTGTTCCACCAGCACTTGCAGAGCCTCCCAAAACCTAAATGGAGATGCTTGTGTTCTTACTTGGAAAAAAAGAAAAAAACAAAACCAGCACTCAGGTGTGAGTTTGATCCTGAGGCAGTGTCATGGTTTAACCCCAGCCAGCTGCAGGTTCAAGTCCCACGCAGCCACTCCCTCCCTCCCTGTGGTGGGATGTGGGGTACAGTTGGAAGGTAAAAAGTGAGAAAACTCGTGGGTTGAGATCAAGACAGTTTAATAGGTAAAGCAAAAGCCATGTGCGCAAGCAAAGAACAACAAGGAATTCATTCACTGCTTCCCATGGGCAGGCTATCTCCAGGAAGGCAAGGCTCCATCGTGTGTAATGGTTACTTGGGAAGACAAATGCCATCACCCCAAACATCCTCCTGTCCTCCTCCTTCCCCCAGCTTTATATGCTGAACGTGACGCCATATGGTGTGGGACACCCCTTTGGTCACTTGAGGTCAGCCGTCCTGGCTGTGTCCTCTCCCAACTCCCTGTGTACCCCCAGCCTGCTCACTGGTGGCGTGAGGTGAGAAGCAGAAATGCTGTGTAAGCACTGCTCAGCAATAAATAAAATATCCCTGTGTTATCAACACTGTTTTCTGTACAAATCCAAAACATAATCCCATAGTAGTTTCTACTGGGGAAAAAAGTAAGCCTGTCCCAGCCAGCACAGGTGGATCAGTGAGCAGAGCAGCTGGGAGCCTGTGGTCCTGCTCTTTACTTGTGCCACAGCTCCTTTGCAGGCAGGAGTATAACTGAGGGCAGAAGAGGAAGGAGGCAGCTGGATGTGTCCACTGCCTTAGGTTGTCTCTGGCAGATGTTCCAGAGCTCACCTGTCAAAGCCCTGAGTGATGGCTCCTGCTAAACCACCTGCCTGTAAGTATAAAGGTGTTGTGTCTGATTGTTGGGATCGTGGTCTTGAGGTCTTGAAGACAGGAACAGGGACTGGGTGGCATCTGCACCTTCCCCGTTGTCTTGTAGGCATCCACCCAGCTCTTGACACCTGTAGAAGCATGTTGTGCCTTGGCATGGTTCTGGGGGACCCATTAAGCAGGTGATGAGCTGATGGGCAGCAGAGGTCACTTGCATGATGTGCTTCCAGTGGATTTTCCAACTGTCTGGAACACTGTGCTGGTAGATGGGTTACGAGCTGGGAGGATCAAACTGTAGCCCTCCAGAGGCTACAGTGGTCTCAGCTGGCTGGGCTAAAATAGCCCTTTGAGCAGTGCCTGTGGTGGGGTCATCAAGGAGAGAGCGTGCCGAGCACTATGGGAGGGAGGCAG
>NW_009931827.1:0-3541 GCF_000696875.1 Nestor notabilis | reverse complement strand
TCCTGCTGATTACCCTGCAGTTCAACCTTCCTTTATTTTAACTTGTTAGCACTGGTAAAACCTCCCCTTTCTCCCACTTCCTCCAGCAGAAGCTGTCCTGAGCCTTTCTGCAAACTGTGCCTCGGAGATCCCCTCAGACAGGCTGGCCTTGCCTCTTAAGCAACCGACCAGCATCCCTCTGCTTTCATGGCTTTATAGTAAAAAGCCCTGCTCTGGAGTTGCTCCTGCCTGATTTCAGTCCAAAGATAAATTGTGTTGGAAAGCTTTCTCCAGATCTTCACAGCTTACTTAGGTGAATATGGAAGGGAAATTTTTTATGGTAAATAAAAGAAAAAATGTTCTGGTTTCTATTTTGTGCTTGGCTAAATCATAAGTGAGCAAGTTTGCAACAAACTGCAGGACAAATGTTAAAATAATGTTGGAGAGAGCTTGGGGAAGGAGTAGGAATACACTTATGTAGACTCGGCTCTATTCAGGAAAAGATCAATAGTTCTTCTGATGGGTTCTCGTTTCAGTACAGCATGGTAGAACTCTTAAAAGGAAACCTCACACAAGTAGTAATGATTAAGCAACAAAACCCCCATTCCTTATAATTATAGCCCAGTGCGGTACCAGCCTTTAGCAAATATGTCATTTTCTTCACTGCAGCGTTAACAAGCCCAAAGCACAGCCCAACTGTTGCCTCTGATCTGACTCCCCTGTGCACAGGTTTCTTTTGTTCAAGCTGAACAAGTTTATGTGCTCACTAATTGGCTCAGGATAGGTGTGGATGGAAGCTGCATCCTCTGAGCTTGTCCTGTGACAGAGACTCCCTTGTGCTGATGCAGAGGCTGATGCACAGGCTCCAGCAGTGCTTTGCTCCCAGGGAGTTATCTCAAGTGTACTTGGCTTGTGTTTAGCCCCGTGATGAAGAGCAGCTCTGATCAGCAATGTATGTAGTTCCAAAGAGCACTGCCAGTCAGTTCACTGGCAACTTGTGCCTACAGAGGTGTAGGAGGGACAAATACTTGTGGTTGTGGTGGCAGCATAGAGGTGTCCCTGGTTGCCAAAGGGCAGTACAGCACAGGGACTATTGTCTCAATGTTTTCAGGTTTTAAACTGCTGTAGGATCTGAGATATCATGTCTTTAATCATTTTTATGTAAGAGCTGCAGCACATGAGCATTTGTCATTTGCTTTCTTAACCCAGGTTTAGTTCAGAGTGTTAGAGAAGTTTGTAGCAAAACTGCAGATTTTAGGACCAGAAGAAATCATTAGATCGTTGGATTTCTTCCCTAGCACATATGCAGTACATATGTGTTCAGCCCAGTGACATGGGTTTGACTGTCTCCACAAGAGATATTGCCACTTTCCTTGTTAGCTTGTTCCTGTGGTTAATCACCTACAGTGTTAAAAACACTATCCTTATTCCTCAGTTGAATTTGTCTGGCTCTGACTTGGATGTGCTGGTTCCTATTATGTGTTTCTGTTCCAGATTAGAGGGTCTCTGATGCCTGATGGATTACGGCCCTAAAGAACTGGGAAATCAAGTCATTGCTTTTTCTTTTTAACATAATGAACAAATTGAATTGTACAAGTCTCTCACTGGAAAAGTCTTTCTGTCCCTTGAAATGGTTTTGCAGCTGCTCTCTTTGCCATCTTCAGATTTCCAAGCAATTTTAATGGAGGCATATGGACTAGAAATCAGCCTTTAGTCTCTAGAGAAATGATGTGTGGCCTTTCCCACACCTTCTCCACACACCCTGTCACCCATGTTGTCCACAAGGCAGGCATGGCACTGGGCTGAACTGCTGATGAGCTCCTTCCCCTTCCTAATGTCTTTTCTGAGTTTGTGCCCCAAGGTCCTACACTGACCCGCTGCACAGTCCTCACTACAGTGGGGAGAGCCTGGATTATGTGGGAAGAGCTCCTGTGCTGATAGGGACGGGGATGTGATCCTGCTTATCGCTTCAGTCTAAACATGGTCTTCACAAACAGAAAGTGCATGCTCTTTCCAGAGTGCTGCCCAGTAGTTTCTCTCAGGTTTCTGCCCTGGGAACCCTTATTCCCAACCAAGCAGGATATTCCAAGTGTATGCATGAGGAGCTGCAGCAATTCCCTCTTCAGCTCTGTCCTTTGCTTGGTGCTGGCTGGTTGCAGGAGGAGGCTGGAGCTCAGCTGTGAGATACTAAGACTTCTCATCACTGTGCAGTCAGCTTCTGTGGTGTGGTGGCAAGTGTCCTTCCCCAGCGGCAGAAGGAGAACGGAGCTGCCGCAACCAGCTCTGCAATGGTTTGCAGCCTTTCTCCTGCGCTCCATGGAGAGTAGGGGATAAAGTTTTCACTCTGGACAAGCTGGCTCTTCTCTTCCCTTAGCCAATGCACTGCAGTGGTTTAGCTCCAGGCTCCATGGCTTTATCCAGCTGTTCCCTAAGCAGGATGGAGAAGAGGGTGGCAGGAGCATGACTCTCTACAGCAGCTGCCTGTGTGGCTGGCAGAAGCCCCCTGGTGACATGGAGAAGACACATCTGTCTGTCAGGATCATGGTACCGTGGATGCTGTGACCCAGAGGCAACAGTGGGCCTGCTAGGACCTCACTAAAATCCATGGTCTGAACATCTGGGTCAGGCACTAGGCAGGACATCTTCTGATGCAGGGACAAATTTTAACCCAGCAAAGACTCTTGAGAGCTGCACACATTAACAGGAGGGAAGGGTGGATTCTATGGTTCAGTGACAGTTGCTGAAGGACTCTGGACCATCCAGGGTGGACACCCCTGGGGTCGTTGTGCCTCTGGAGGATTTGTGAGTGCAGGGAGCTCTGTTCACCCTGTAACACTCCTGCAGCCAGTTCCCCTGGGGCAGTTTTACGTTTTCCCTGTGGGAACAGTACTCTGAATATCTTGAGCTTGTTTGGGCGTAAAATCTGAATTAGGCACTGAGTGCAAGTTTGGAGACTTGGAGTCTGTTCCTGGCTTGCTTACTCTGATGTCCTTGGGTGAGCTCGGATCTTGTTGCTAGAGGAGACCTTGCTTTCCATGTGTATTAAATTGGGGTTGTCTGTGAAATGAGCTTACTCAGCCCCGATAAGCTCATTACAAATTAGGCAGGAGTGCCAGCCTCACAGGGCTGTTGGCAGCCCCTTGTGCAGGGGTTGTGCTGGGCACACGCAGCTGGCAGCAAACCCAGCATCAGCAGGTGGTGTTGTACAGCCAGAATTGGGACATGGCGAGGTTTGCCTGCTTGCCTCCCCTTGCTGTTTCTGCTCTGCCTGGGCTCCTCCTTTTCCATCCCAGGGAGTCCCTGGGCAAAAGAGGAGACCTGGCAAGGGGCTGAAGCAATGAGAGACAGGCTGCAGAAGAGCCAGGCATTGTTCCATGGGTCCTTCCCCAAACTGCTGTGGTTTTGGATGGGGGCAGAGAAAGCTGGGAGGAGAAGGTGCGGGCAGAGGGGTCTGTCTGTGCCCATGTTTGCTGCCAGCAATGCCACGGGAGAGGGGTGAGCTCCCCGGCCAGGGAGAGGGGTAGGCCCCAAAGGCTCTTGCTCGACTAGCACAGGCTCCCTC
>NW_009931826.1:4072-5888 GCF_000696875.1 Nestor notabilis | reverse complement strand
TTTTATATATATATATTTCTCTCCATCCTCTGATTATCTCTAAGCAAGAGAAGCCAAAAGCCATCCCACACCATTGCACCCGCTTGGCCCCGGCCCCAACTGCCTCATCCCACCCCTCTACGGGGCTCGATCCTGAGGCTGGATTGGACAATCCCAGGTTCCCTGCTGTTGGGCAGTTTTCCCTCTCTCATCCCAGGGATGACGTGCAACAGCTTCTCCTTGGGCAGGAGGGATCGTTCCACCCACCACAGGGGTTATTTTACCTTCCTTGGTGGGGAATGTTGCGCGTCAGCACCATTCATGATGCTTTGGTTGCAACAAACCATCTCCAGTTGCTGAAATCTCCCCGTTCCATGTTAGTTTTCTCTTGGATTTCAGTATTTTAAAGCATTTTGTGATTTGGCACCAATTCCCAAATCCTTTTACTCCTCCCAGATGCTTTTATTCCATTGCAACCTGCAGGTTTTCAACCCCAAATCATGGAATCCCAGACTAGTTTGGGTTGGAAGGGACCTTAAAGCTCTTCCAGCTCCAACCCCTGCCCCGGGCAGGGACACCTTCCACTAGAGCAGGTTGCTCCAAGCCCCTGTGTCCAACCTGGCCTTGAACATTGCCAGGGATGGGGCAGTGAGGAACCAGCTCCTGGCATGGGAGCTCCTCTAAAAGCCACCAGGAAACATCCATCAACCACTTCAAGAGCCTTTCTCAACACTTCTCATGGGGGTTTTGGTCTGGTTTAACCACATTTGGAGCCTTTTGGAGGATCCAAACACACTGTCCATGGCTGTTCCTTGGGTGGCAGCTGGGACCATGCCACATGGCAAGACATGGGATATTTTTCCTGCCACCTTTGCTTGATAAAGAGGTTTAAAACCTCCTTGGGCAGAGCCGATGTGGAAATTCCCCTTTCCCTCAAGACTTTCCATCCCTGGTCCCATAAAGAGATAAAGGCGACTGGTCCCTGGGTGATCACCCCAGTGAGAAAAAGTGGATTTGGGATAAATTTGACCTCCAAGCTGGCTTTGCTGGTGGTGTTCCTCTTGACATCCCTGACCAGCACCCAAATACAAGTGAAGGATTGTGCCAGAAATAGGGAAATCTGGGGAGAACTCACGGGAAAAAGAATAAAACTCCCCAAATCCTGTTTCTGTGGGAATCGGGGCTGGCAGGAACCAGCAGCACCATCCATCCAACCTCCTCCAGATGTGGGCATCACCATGACCCTGACCTAAAGCTTCTCACCACTGATGCTCAGCCCATGTTGGGTGGCCTTGCCCTGGCTTTTGCTGGGGATTGTCATTGCAGAGGCACTCTGGGGCTTCTCTAGGGTCTAGTATGGGGTTGAGCTCACGCTGCTGCAGTCCCTTCCCTCCCAGCACCTGTGATTTCAAGGCATTCCCACGAGATTTGGTAATTTCTCCACTGTATCCAGAGGGAACAGGGTTGAAACCCCACAATGGATGTAGGGTATCCACGGGCAGAGTTGCTGGAGCATCCAATAGGGATGGGGGAGGGAAAGCAGCAGGGAAAGGATCAATCTGACATTTCAGTGCAGGAAACACGGAGCCATTAATGAACTCGTTGCCATTAACAACGTGGCTAATGAGGAGCTACCAGGAGAGATGCAGGGCTCTGGTTACCACCAAGCCTGTGTCACTGTGTCAGCCCTCTTCATCCCCGCTGAGGAGAAGGAGGAGGAAGGGACCCATCCAAGCCCAGGCAACACAGAATCATAGAATGGTTTGTGTTGGAAGGGACCTTAAAGCTCCTCCAGCTCCAACCCCTGCCCCGGGCAGGGACACCTTCCACTAGAGCA
>NW_009931826.1:0-3966 GCF_000696875.1 Nestor notabilis | reverse complement strand
ACAGCTCATCTCAATCGCCCCTCTGGCAGGTTCAAGCCATTCCCCTTGGCCTGTCCCTCCATCCCTTGTCCCAAGCCCCTCTCCAGGTCTCCTGGAGCCCCTTTAGGCCCTGGAGCTGCTCTAAGGTGTCCCCTTGAGGAGCCTTCTCTTCTCCAGCTGCCCCAGCCCAGCTCTCTCAGCCTGGCTCCAGAGCAGAGCTGCTCCAGCCCTCGCAGCAGCTCCGGGGCCTCCTCTGGCCTCGCTCCAGCAGCTCCATGTTCTTATGTTGAGGACACCAGAACTGCACACACGGTGCCTCATGTCAAGCTTCTCATCAACCAACACCCCAAGTCCTCCTCGGGCTGCTCTGAATCTCTTCTCCACCCAACCAGTAGCTGTGCCTGGGATTGCCCTGACCCAGGTGCTAAACAATGCAAAAGGTGCAAAATGGGGCACAAACCCCAACTTCCCATCTTCAAATCCTTGAACCTCCTCAATATCTTGTGTCATCACAGATTTTGGTAAAAACGTGGCTTTGCTAAGCCAAAAGTTGGGCTTTGGGAGTAACACCCCAAGGGGAGGTGGATGGTTTGGTCTGGTCACACCAAAGCACCAATTTTGGGTGAGGTTGTCCTGCTGCACCTCACAAAACCCTCGTGGCAGCGATGGGACAGGGACATCCCACATCCACCCAATGCTCCAACCACCACCAGCCATGGCCACCAATGGCACCTGCCTCACTGGTGAGCACAGGAGGTTTCTCCAAGAGTCCTCAACATCTCCCCCTGCTTTCCATCATCCACATCCTCCCCTTCCTATGGCCTGGAGCAAGCAGCAAACCAGGAGCAGCCACCTTCAGTCTTCAACCATGACTCTCCAACACGATAGTCTTTAAGCATAGAGGGTATAAACATGCTGAGGATAGAATTTGCCTTTAAACTCTTTTCTTTTCCTTCTTTTCTGTATAGAAATAAATACTTTGTGGGTTTTCCTATTTTTTTAAGGGAATTTCACAAGTCTCCGTGCTGTTTCCAGTGGGAACATCTCTACTTGGGACCACGCTGGTGGGATGAGGGATGGATGGTCCCCAGATGGTCGTAGCTTTTCTGGATGGTTCTTTTTTGCTGGTTGGGGCATCTCTTGCTCTTCTTGCCCCTGGATTATGCATTTTCCAGCCTCCTGGGGTGGAGGTAAAGTGGTGGTGGGCACCTTGAGGAGCTCATCCAGTGCTGCCCATTGGGATACGGTGGCACATGGTGGTTCCTCACAGGCTTTATGGGGGCTCCCACATTTTGTCCCTGCAGAGAACAGCCTTCTCCTGGAAAACTGGTGTCAGGGGGGGAATGGGGGTGCTTCAAATAGGGGGTTATGGCCAAAGAACCTTACCCTGTTTCAGAGGAGACAGCATAGACGGGACGATGGGTGGATGAAATGGTCTCCTGAGGTGAGAATGGTCTCAACCTGGGGGGTTGGAGACCTCCAGCCCGCCACCAGCTTCATTTGGAATCCGTTTTGGTTTCTGTCAGGGTCCCCCCATGGACTGTCACACGCTGAGGTCTGCAGCTCTCATGCTGTAGATGAGAAGGTGGTACCAGGATGGGTCCAGTCTTCACGCTCCCGGGGGATGCTCCATGGCAGCCCATCATCTCCAAGAGTGGGAGGTGCCTTGTGAATGGCTGTCTCCTCACATCCACACTGACCAACAGTCACCAAATCCTTCAATGATGGCCCAAAGAAGAGGAAATCCCCAAATCTGCTTTTCTCTGTTGGCCTCTCTCAGCTCAGCACATTGGGTCCAAGCGCGCCTGGCTGGGGCTTGGGGTGGCAGGGGCCATGGTGTGCCCCTGCTGCTGGCAGTGATGGGTGTCCCCACGGCATGGACACCTCCTGGCACCTTCAGGGTGGAGGATGGAGACGTCTGACCCTGCTGGATGCCTTCCCAAAGCCTTTTCCTTCGGAATAGGAGGGTATTTTGGGGGTGACGACATCCCCACAGGCAGAAGAGAGCCAGGAGAAACGAAGGAGTAAAAACCAGCTGTGGCCATAGGAAAAGGATCTATGGGGCAGTTGGGTTGGTGCTTTCACCAGTAGCTTTGGATGTCAGGACAGTTTGGCCAGGGTTTCTCCTTCAGGCTGCTCAGGAAGGTGATGAGATGGCAAATGTGGGTGTCTCATTCCAGTCCCAATCTCCACATGGGACAACGTGCTCCAGTGGGACTCCGAGCTCTGGTGGATGTTGATGGGGACAGAAGCATGACCCGTGCTTCCTGGTGGACGAGGACTTTGGAGATGGTTTATTGCCTTGGCAGGAGGGTTTGGGTGGGCAGGAGGTGAGGCTGGAGCTCTCTGGAAGAGCGACCATCATCTCCCTGGTGTCCTCTGTCTCCTACAGCCCCGAGATGCTGCTCTGCCACCCGGGCTTGTGCTGTGGTGGCTGCTGGCTTCTGGGCAGTTATCCCAGGTTTGGGTGTCCCTCTGTTACACAGATGGAAAGGAAACGAGTGGAAATCCTGCCGGAATGCTGGGCACCGTTTCCTCTGGAGTAACAGCCCCTTCCCACCCCACCTTCGTCATCCCACAGAGAGGATAAGGATGGTCCAGCCGTGATGCAGACATTGATGGGGTCTTGGCAGATCCATCCTCATCTCCCACACAATCAACCAACACAAACCCTCCCAGAAACAGAGATTGAAGAGAAAGACATTCCCCAAACAAGGATCCTTGGCAATGAGCAGCCACGAGGGGAGGTTTGAAGTCATCTTCCCTCCCAGGAACAAGCCCTGCCTCTTTGGGCAGCCAAAAATGTCCTTAAGTAGCACCTTCTTGCCCATGAGCTGGCCTTGGGGACAGGCTCTGGTTGCCCATCACTGAGGCCTGCAAGGGTTCAGGGTTTCTTTGTGCATGAGCCGGTGTCTCCGTGCTCCACGTCCAGCAACGGATGAGCAGCGACGGTGGGTTTGGTTTTACAGAGCCTCTGGGAATGTGCTTTGTGGTTCCCTGAAGGACTAACAGCCTCCTTCCACCTTGATGTGTAAGATCTTGGAGAAGCCGGGTCTCTTCCGCAGGGCCTGGAAGAGCAGCAGAGAGTGGGCTTGTGGGGGGAGAACATGGAATCGTAGAATCATGGAACAGTTTGGGTCAAAGGGACCTTAAAGCTCCTCCAGCTCCAAGCCCTGCCCCGGGCAGGGACACCTTCCACTAGAGCAGGTTGCTCCAAGCCCCTGTGTCCAACCTGGCCTTGAACACTGCCAGGGATGGGGCAGCCACAGCTTCTCTGGGCACCCTGTGCCAGCGCCTCAGCACCCTCACAGGGAAGAGCTTCTGCCCAAGAGCTCATCTCAGTCTCCCCTCTGGCAGGTTCAAGCCATTCCCCTTGTCCTGTCCCTCCATCCCTTGTCCAAAGCCCCTCTCCAGGTCTCCTGGAGCCCCTTTAGGCCCTGGAGCTGCTCTAAGGTGTCCCCTTGAGGAGCCTTCTCTTCTCCAGCTGCCCCAGCCCAGCTCTCTCAGCCTGCCTGAGGTGCCCCTGTGAAAGTCAGAGGGTCAGAACTGGGTGGTCTTTAAGGTCCCTTCCAACCCAACCTCCTCTGTGACTCAGTGATTCTGTGACTATAGCAGTGGACAACTTTGTCCCCAGACTCCAAGGGGACCTGGGGCTGGTGACACGGGGTTACCTGGGACTCACCTGGAGTTTGTTCACCATTTCTTCAAACATCTTCTTGGCTTCAGGGCTATGGGGCTCCTTGAAGTAGTCCACGATGCCCACCTGCACGACGATGGACTTCAGGTTCCGGCATACACCTGTGGTAGAGATACTGCCTGGTGTCTCCATACCTGGGGTCAGCCACCCTCCCCACAGCCTCCAGGTACCCGAAAACCCACCCAATGCTCCTCAAGACCTTATGCTTTTGGGCATACCTCACCCTGAAGATGAAGGAGACCCATTTTTAGTGACCAATACCCCTGTAGGGAGGATGGGGGTCTATGAAA
>NW_009931825.1:544-962 GCF_000696875.1 Nestor notabilis | reverse complement strand
ACATATAGGAACACTCCTGGGTACCCATGGGGTCCTGCAGGGCGTAGGAACACCCCTGGATGCCTATGGAGCTATGCAGGGCACCCCTGGGTGCCCACCCGGTCACACAGTCAGAGGCACATCCCTGGGTGCCCACGGGGACATTCAGCACACAGGGACATCCTTGGGTACCCATGGGGCTATGCAGGGTACTGGGACACCCATGGGTGCCCACCTGGTCACAAAAGACACATGAACACCCTTGGGTGCCCATGGGGTCCTGCAGGTCACAGGGACACCTTTGGGTGGCCACATACCTATATGGGACACAGACACCCCTGGGTGCCCGGACGGGTGTGTAGCCCCAGCAGCCCCCTGTGCGTGCCCATCCCTGTGGCTTCCGGCCCGTCCCCGTCCCCACCCCTGCCCCCCACTCCCC
>NW_009931825.1:0-245 GCF_000696875.1 Nestor notabilis | reverse complement strand
GCGGGGTTATGGGCACCTTCGCTGCCCGGGCACTGGCGTGATGGGCTTGCCCGATACCCAGATGCCAGGGTAATGGGCACCAAGGTGCACCAAGGGGCTGGGGTGATGGGCACAGCCAGCATGCAGATGTCAGAGCGATGGGCACACTTGGCACCCAGGCGCTGGGGTGATGGGTATGCTTGGTGCCATAAAGCCAAGGTGTGGCTTTATGGCACCCAGGCCCCTGGGGGGAGGGAAATATGGGT
>NW_009931824.1:0-7902 GCF_000696875.1 Nestor notabilis | reverse complement strand
AGCACAGTTTCTGCCGCCGTGGGACAGCCTCGCCAACAAACGGGTTTCCCCAGCTGAGAGCCTTGCTCTGGCGGCAGAAAGGAGACGTCTGTTAAAAGCTCCCTCCCATGCTTGGCTCCTCTCTCCCAGGATACCAGTCCTGCAGGGAAGCCGTGGCTGCGTTCTACACCTGCCCGGAGGCACCGCTGGAGGCCCAGGTACCGGCTCTGCCCAGCCCCGGCACCAAAGCCTGGCCCGTGGACTTGCCCCGCAGCACTCGCCTGCTCCCACCCCTGCCCCGAGCCCTTCTCCACCCTCCCCAGGAGGAGCTGAGCTCTCTGCCTGTTGGAGGTTTCCTGCTCTCAGACACGACTTGTCCTTGCGGCTGAGCAGCTCTCTCCTGGCAGAGGCTGGGCACCATGTCACTCCCACATGGCAGGAGCACTTTCCATGGCTGAGCTTTCTGCTGACCCCTGTGCTCTTTGCAGGATGTCATCTCAGCCAGGCCATAGAGCTTGCCTTGGCAGTGTTGGCCAACCCAGGCCAGAACATCCTGGTGCCACGGCCTGGCTTCTCGCTCTACAAGACTTTGGCGTTGTCTATGGGGATTGAGGTCAAACTCTACAACCTCTTGGTAAGTGATGGCAAGCCTGGAAAGGGCAGCCCTGACATTTCTGCCTCTCAGAAATACCCTGGCGCTGCCTCAGAAGTGAGTGAAGATGCCGTGAGCAACCCTGGGCACCCTGTCCCACCTCTCCTTGTGTGGCAAGTCCAGTTCCTCAGCTGTTGCTTCCATTCTGTTCACTTCATTAGCCAGAGAAGGCTTGGGAAATTGATCTGAAGCACTTGGAGTCTCTGGTGGATGAGAAGACAGCTTGCCTCATTGTGAACAACCCGTCGAACCCCTGTGGCTCTGTTTTCAGCAAGAGACACCTCCAGAAGATCCTGGCAGGTGAGTCTTCCTGTGTGTATGTGGGCTTGATTGCCCATGTCTCAGTCACTGCAGCATCATGGCTAAAGGGCTTTGATTCTCAGGACTGACTCCAGCTCAGGAAGTAGGGCTTGTTCAGTGTGAAAGTGTTGCCTTATCTGGGTACAACATGCAGAGTGTGTGTCTTGGTCTTCCTTAAACACTCTGTGTGGCTTGGACTGCTCATTTCTCCACTCTAGCTCCACAGAGGGAGCGTGTTCATAGGGAGCACTACGCTTCCCAAGCCCTGGCCTGTCAGTGGGAGGCTGTGCTGCCTGCTCCCACAGGCAAGAGCCGGAGTAGGCTCAGCCCTCACAGGGGTCTCCAGTGCTTGGGCTCTCAGAATAAACTGTCTGTAGGAGGAAGACAGGGACCCTCTGCCCTGGGACAGAGCTTCCCTCAGGGCCCCGTCAGCCCTGCAACAAAGGGCAAGCCTGCTCCTGTGGAGGATGCAGGGGGTACAGGCTGAATGCCTCTCTCCCACAGTGGCATCAAGACAGTGCGTGCCCATCCTTGCTGATGAGATCTATGGAGACATGGTGAGTGTCTGGTGCAGTCCTTTGCACCCCCATGCTGCCTCTCCTTTCTGATGCACTGCCCTGTGGCTGGCAGCCAGGTCTCCAGAGGTGAGTGACAGCTCCACTCCCCTCTACGGTGCCTGGGTCCATGCCTGGAGCTCCCAATTGTCTGATGCACAGTCCTGAGGGTACCCCTCATGTCCAGCTCCTTACCTCGTCCCAAATGGTTCACTTTCGTGTGAGTGCACATAACTATGTTCATACCTCGAAGCTGGGAGCTTTCACCATCATTTTCCCATCACTTCCTTGCTTCCCTGCTTCCTATGCCTCATGCACACCCCACAGCTTTCACAGCGAGAGGCAGGGACAGCCCTAATGCAGCCTCCTATCACAGGTGTTTGCTGACTGCAAATTCGAACCCATTGCAACCCTAAGCACCAATGTGCCAATCTTGTCCTGTGGCGGCTTGGCAAAGCGGTGGCTCGTCCCTGGCTGGCGCATGGGCTGGATCCTAATTCACGACAGGAGAGACATCTTTGGTAATGAGGTGAGAACTGCAGAGTGTTGCTGTCACTGCACCAGACCTGCAGTGTCCTCAGTGTGTGGATCACCAGGGCTTTAACTGGTGCAGGCACGTACTGCTCTTACATGGGTGTCACCCAGTTGTTCACATGCACCTCTGCACCTCTCAGCTTTTCATGTCCCTTCCTTAGTTAGTCTGCTCCCATACATGGCCTTCTACTCACATCTGCACTGTAACACACTCTTTGACTCTGCTGCTACTTCATATATACTTTGTCCTTTTTGTGTCCTTCTAATTCCTTCTTTTCTCAAATAGCTCCAGTCTGCACTGAAAGTGTTGCATGTGCATTGCATCCAGCACATGGAGACCATGCATGGTCTCTGTGTGCTTTTCTATGGTTTCTCTTGGAAGTAAGAACAAAGCACCTGGCAGTACTGCCAGTGCTTTACCTGCTTCTTTGTTCAGCTGTGTTAGAGTAACAACCATCTGCTGCAGTGACCTTTCCACCTAGAGGGCTTTCTGCAGAGGAAGAGGGAGAAGAGAGGACCAACTGAGTGAGCAGAAGAGCTAATGTTGTTTGTCCCTACCTGACTTTGAAAGTATGGATTGTGGGCCCAAACCTAAGGGAAATGCTAAGTGGTATTTGGAACAGCTCTGGCTTCATTTGTATTAACTATATTCCAGCCTGGTTTGAGTCAGATTGGAAAGCTCTGAAGGTTGTCTCTGTTGGCATTACAATCTGTAACTGTGGAACAGAGAATGACACTGTAAATATTCTGCAAATACCCAGCATGTAGTCAAGCAATGTTCTGTAGTACTCTGTGTGCCCTCTGAAGGGAGGGGTGTGAGCAGCTGTAGAAATAGTTGCCACTTTCCTTCGTGGAAGCACTGTCTAAGCTGCAAATATCACCATGTTTTTTTCAGATCAGAGATGGCCTTGTAAGACTGAGTCAAAGGATCCTAGGACCCTGTACACTTGTCCAAGGAGCACTGGAACGTATCTTGCACCGAACACCCCCTGAGTTCTACCACAACACCCTCAGCATCCTCAAGGTAATCGGGCTGTAACAGGCCAGCACGGTTTGTTCATGGATTGTTCGGAGGGAATCATATCCCCCCAGCTCATCATCGCTCCTCATGCCACTCCAAGGTGCAGTTCTGTCTGTGGCTAGGGGGCCCAACAAATCAAATTCCAGCAGGGAACATGGTAATTGGGGCAGAAATACTGCTGCAATAAGTTTCAGGCATCCCAGCCCTGCAGCTGGTGATCCAGTGGGGTGGAAGCCTGGCACTTGCTGAGCTCAGCACAGTCATGCCTCCTGCACTCAAGGCCATGATCACCCATGCTGTTTGCATTTGAGTTCCCTTTATTTGCAATGGGCAAACCTGTTTATAGTCCTGGTCCAGAGCTTGGCTTCTATTCGCTAAGCTGCTTCCTGGAATTTCTCCTGTTTTGAAATTTCTCCTTTCTGCTTTTCAGTCCAATGCTGACCTTTGTTATGCTGCCTTATCTGCTATTCCTGGCCTCCAGCCTGTCCGGCCCGCTGGAGCCATGTACATCATGGTAAGCTAGGAGGGTGACATGCCATTTCCAGATCATCAGCAATCACACTAAGTCTTGTTTCCAATGCTTGTCAGTGTTTTCAGATTGATGCTTGGCACCAGGTCTCCATTACCATGCGTTTTCACACTGCCCTGTGTAGATGTGTCCCTTGGTCACTTTAGATGGCTGGACTATGTTGTTCACTTCTCACATAGCAGAGGCTAGTACACTTTGCCCGCTTGCTCCTGCACAGAACTCAATGACTTGTACTTTGCAAGGCTACATTGTTTTACTTGGATTTGAAGCCAGCTGGCAATGGGAAGCCCCTACACCATAAGTCAAATTATCATGTCCTGTTGAAGATGTAGCCTTCTTCCCACCACCATGTCTATCTTCTACCTATGCTGTTGCCTCTTTTTCTGCCTAATATTCCAGTCAACCCAAATCATAAGCAAAACCTGAGGGCAGACAGCTGCACTTGACTGGGAAGTTGCTGGATCATGTGGGTGAGCAGATAGTTTTGGTGGCCTTGGTTGTCACGTTACATCCCTCTGCTGCAGGTTGAGATTGAGATGGAGCACTTCCCTGAATTTGAAAATGATGTGGAGTTCACGGAGCGCCTCATCTCAGAGCAGTCTGTGTTCTGCTTGCCAGCCTCGGTGAGCCTGACGCTGAGAGCCTGGGGAGCTGTGGGGCCAAAGCATGGGCAGGGAAGCTCTGGGGCCAGGCTGGGAGTTTTGTGTGTGCAGTGCCCATGGTCTGTTATGGTGTGTTTGTGCTGGCTGTGAATTCAAGGTGCTGTGTGTAGGGATAGGCTCAGGGACTGGCAGCTTCTGGCTCACTAGCAGCCCTCAGGCTGCCAGGATCTTCCCAGCTTCAGGCTTACTCTGTACTCCCACACCTCCTTGCTGCTCCCTAAGAGGCCTGGGGCTGCTCCCACCTATGTTCCTTTCTTTGCTGTTTGTAGTACTGCACTCCTGTAGGCACAACAATGGGCTGAGAACATCTGTGCCCAGTGCCCACCTCATTCCAGCTCCACTTCCAGCGCTAAACATGGATAGGCCCTTGGGTACTCTCCAGCCCTATCCTTCCCTAACTCCTCCCAGCCCATTCCCTGGGTCCTGCATAGTCCAAAGAACTCTGTATGGCCTGTCACCCTTGCAGCATCATGTCTATATATATGGAGATGTGAAACATGCACGGAACAAAAAAACTCCAAAATGAACTCCCTCCCTGTCCCGTCCCCCCCCCCCCAGTAAATCCTAAGGGAGCAAGAGCCTGTCCCTGCTGTCCAGCACTGACCATTTTCCCTTGCTGACACAGCACATGGCCTCAAGTCAGGGCTGTAAAACTACAGCACTATCCCAGCTGATTTGCCAGCTTCATCCTTTCTCATTTCAGTGCTTTGAGTACCCAAACTTCTTCCGTGTGGTGATCACCGTGCCCGAGGAGATGATCTTGGAGGCCTGCAGTCGCATTCAGGAGTTCTGTGAGATGCACTACCAGGGTGCGGAGGGGGCCCAGGATCTGGAGTGTGACAAATAGCCCCAGCTCACCTCCTGCCTCTGCCAGGCTCGACCTTGTGTGAGGCAGCAGCGGGGGAGGCAGGGCTGCTTCCAGCCAGCCCCACGTGCCCCTGCCTGCAACAGCCACTGTCCTGCTGCTTCACTTTGTGCTCCGCAGACCCCTCAGCACTCTGGGAAGAAGCAGCCACTTCTCTCTGCTCCTCCACTGCAGCTTGCACACCCTCTGGCACCCAGTGCCCATGGTCAACACATCTGCTGCATTTGCCTCTGCACTGGTGTGTGCTGCCTGTGAATCAGCCGCAGGCAGGGGCCCATGCCTGCTCCTGTGCCATGGCCCTGCGAGGCCAGTAGCTCCTGTGCTGGCTGCGCTTCCCTGGGGAGGACAAGAGAAAATCACCCATCTCTCACTTACCCATGTTACCTTCGGAAGCCAGAGCTCTTTATACCGAGCCCTTTGTGCGACAAAGGGAGTAAGTTATTGTGACTTTTTTTATTAATAAACAGTCTGACATGCCAGTCCCTGCACTGTTCTCCAGTTGTGCCGGGTCTGGGGGAGCACCCTCACTTGCCCCCGGTGCTGCATTGCCCCAGGCCCACCTCTGCCCTGCACCAATGATGTGGTGCGTGCTCAGCCCCTCAAGGCACCCGCCAGGCCCAAGGGCAGCATGGCTCTGCAAGCCTGGCACAGGGGCTGGCTGCTCCTGCCCACTGGTGCCAGAGGCTCGCCGGGGCAGCTGGCCCCTCTCCACAGAGCCAGCTGTGCTGGGTGCTGGTGCCTGAGCGTTCAAGGCCAGGGCAGCCGGGCATCTCCTGCTGCAGTGGTGAACCGTGGGCTGGCACCCCATGAGGCATCCTGCTCCTACACTGCAGGGTGCTTGTGATGTGCCAGCAGTGCCGGCACTGAGTTCCTTCAAGCCTTGTCTCCACCCTCCATTAGCTCTAGCTTTAACAGAGGTGTTTGTACTGTTTTTTAACGGTACAAAATGGCTTGTAGTTCTCCTTGGGATTGCAAATACATGCACAGAGTCAATGTTTCTCACCTGGATATTTCAATCAATTGCCAAATACCTCAAGTCCATAAAGCAGTAATGAATGGTGGCCTGCTGTCCATTCATTCCATGGAAACAGGAGTGCCTGTGCGGTAAAGAGATGATAATGCCCACCAGACAATCTGTTCTGGTGAGCTGCCCAGGGGCTTGGGAAGCCCCCTCTGAAACTGGTAGAGGGGTGACAGGCAGAGTGCAGCCTGCCACCTACAGGTCTGTTCACCTGGCATCCTGCACAATTGAGATCCATGGGTCAACCCTGCCTTCGCAATGATGGGACAAGTGAGCTAGCCTTAGACTGCACACTGCCAGACCTCCTGCCACCTTCTGTAGACATCTCATTGCCTTCTCTTCCCCCGCCCAGCACAAAGACTTGGTACCAGCTCTTCATTAGAGCAGGGGTATCTATATAAGAAACATAACAGTGTATGAAAAGGTCATTGACACATCAGCTGAGTGTCCATGCTACATCCTTTCCCTTCAAAGGGAGCAATCCCAGAACAAAAAGAGAGAAGTTAGGCCTATGGGTTGATGATAGAAAGCTTCAGAGATTTCATGCCATTAGACGTCCAAATGGAGGTCTGAGCTGTTTATGACAAAATATTGACAAATAATAAGTAGGGTGGTGTGTGAGAGGTCTGTGAAGGGAAACCTTTACAGCATGATGTTGTTGCATTGTTATGCTGTCTTGCACCTACTACAGCTGCCAAGTTTCATCTGTCTCCTTGAACTCTTCTCCACATATCTCGGGTTCTGTGACTTCAATTCCCATGTCTAAGGAACAGGTGGTGTTCTTAGAGAAAGCTGCTCCTTTCAGGCTGCTCTCTCTTCATGGGATCATTGAATCACACAGGTTGGAAAAGACCTTTGAGATCATCAAGGCCAATTGTTATTGAAGGACTGCCAAATCCACCACTAAACCACATCATTAACATGATCTCCAAGTCCTATCATCAGCCATGGAGCCCTTCCAGGGTGCACTCGGAGATGTCTGTTAATATGAAAATATTCTGCAATGATTAACACCACTCCATTTATTCTTAGCCCAGCAGCCTTTGGTCAAGGACACTGAGAACCAGATACGTAGGCATATACATAGCTCATAAATCTCAAGATATTTTGATTTCTCAAGACCACATCCTCTATTGACATCATTTGCAAACATAATACTGCCTTTTGACCACACCTGGGTTTTCCCTACTGCAATAGCAAACTAGCATTAAACCACAAACATGCTTAGTAAAAGCTTTCAGGCACTACACTCACTGATGCTGTACATCATCGTGAGGGGGTCGCTTAGAGCACCCTGCCAGCCACACGGAATAGCCTAAGCTGGCAGTTAGAGGTTGTCTGTGCTAAAGAAAGCCTCTTCAGCACTAAGACCATGGAAGTAGCCAAGACACAGGTCTGGAGCTGCTCCTCCTCAGACGCTCGGACAAGGTCTGAAAGGCTTTGACAGAACTCCCTCAGTGGCTGACTGCGGGAAAATAACAGAATATCGCTGGGAGAGGGTTAATTTAAAGTGTGGGTGCGTGGTTGTTCTGTGTCCTGCCTGTGCTGGCTGCACACTGCCCCACAGCCATGCTCCCTGCCCAGCTGCGGAGCACCAGCTGCGTTCCCTGCAGCAGGCTCGCAGGCCGCGCCTGCTCTTGTCTGCACGGGACTGGCCGTGTCGAGAGGGAGGGTGACAGACCCAGACCCCGACCCGGGCACCCGGGCAGTGAGGCACCCCCATGCCTGGCGCTTGTGAGAGGCAGGAACTCCTCAGCTCACGTCCCGCCGCCGGAGCACCGCGCC
>NW_009931823.1:0-1570 GCF_000696875.1 Nestor notabilis | reverse complement strand
GGCCCGGGCCGGGCCGGGGGACCAGCCCTGCGGCTTCACCTGCCCGGGCACCGCGGGGTTCACCACAGGCACCGCGCTGGGGGAGGAACAGTGCTCTCCTCTTCGCTTTACCAGAACAAAAACACCCCGGAACGGGTTATTTTTTGTGACGCTCCGGACGGGGATGGTGTGTGTGTTGTAGCGCTCAGGGTACCTCACACTTCGCTGTGTGTGGCAGTCGTTAATTGTATGGCAGTGCTCCTTTCCCTTCCCCCCCCCCTCATCCCCCAGCGCAGCGTGACAAGGGTTTGCATGATCCGCCTCGTTTTTAATGTGCACTCCAATAATCCTCCTAATTTCGGCACTTTTTGTCTTATTTTGGTTGACCGAGTTGTTACATTTTATTTTTTTTTTTTGTCTCGCTTCTTTTTAAGAGATGCCAGAATAAAATCCAAACAAATCAACCGGAAAAAATTCTGTTCTTTACCCTAGCGTTCCTGCAAAGGAGGAAAAAAATGCATGGAAAAAAATATATTGCCACTAATGCTGACTTTGTCCCTAGAAGCAGAACATGGCTATGCATCAGTGTTACCCTTCGATAGTGACTATTCCAGAAAGAAAACAAAGGCAGGCACCATGGCCAGAAAATCCCAGAATAACAGGTAATAGACGCACCGCTTTTTCAGAATGAATCGGCAGCTTTTCCAATGTGTCTAGCTTATGTGCAGTGCATACATTTATTAAAAATAAGAACTAATCCAGTTTCTTAGTTTCCCCCATCCCGGTAGTCGCCATTTTTTCCCTGGATGGGCTTGGCTCTGTTTTGATCTCTCATATAAACACTGCCACGCGTACACCATCTCCTTAGTACTCACTGCACTTCTAAACCATCCGCCCTCATCGCTCCTTCTGCTCCGCGCTCACCGACAGCAGCTTTTACTGCAGATCTTAACACCATAATCACCACCCAGACTTCTCTTTGCATGGCACTAATTTCCCCCCCTACCCCCCCCCCCCCCGCATTTATTTATAAACTACAGGCAGCGAACCGGCCGCCTCCCCCATCGCAGCCAGAGCAGATGCAGCCTCCAGTTGCAGCGCGGCGCTGGGCTCTCGCAGAGGGGGTGTGTGTGTGCAGGGTGGTGGGGGGAGAGCTGCCCATGCACTTGAACTTCTCCTGTAGGTATTAAGTGAGGAGGTGCTGGCGTGAACTTGACCTTTTCGGGGCTTCTGCTGTACTGCCGGGTCGCCCACCCAGCTCCGTCCAAGTGCATGACTCCGTTGTTACTTATCGCGATGATCTTCCGCCTTTTTGTCGCGGTGGTGGTGGTTTTGTTATTTTCCCCCGCAGCCGCTACCTGTGCTGCGATGGCATGAACGGAGGGCTGCCGTGCGCAGGCGCTGTTCGCGGGCTCTCTGCAGCTTGGTTTGCTGCTCGGGCAGCGGCTGTGTACGTGCAGGAGGCTGTCTTACAGGGACAGTGCCGGCCCCTGCCTAAGAGCTCCTCCAGTCCTGTGCTGTGCCTGCTCTGCTTTGCTCTTCCAGCGCTGCTCCGGAGAGGACCAATGACCGTGTCCAGCCGGGCCTGCTT
>NW_009931822.1:0-1742 GCF_000696875.1 Nestor notabilis | reverse complement strand
TATAAATATATATATATATTTTTAAATGGAGAAATCATTATTTACAGTTTAATATCTTCGTGTTTCTATGGAAACTCCATCCCTGCGCTGGGTGAGGAGTCAAAACCAGCTGGGAAAATGGCAATGTTTGAAAGCGACCAGAGTGGGGTGGGTGCTCTTCTGTGCTGGGCTTCAGTGGCCGGGGTAGTGCAGGATGCGGGGATCCACCCCACGGTGGTGATGCTCAGGGTACCAAGGACATGACTTTGGTGGCTGTGCTTTGTCACCCCTGCCAAAGCCAAACCCTTTGCCTGGGCTTCTTGACAAGCGGTTTTCCAGGACCAACCAAGCGGCGTTCGCCAAAGCTTTTCCCCTTCCCCACACCAGGAAAGCCCCTTGAGGATTGATGGTGCTTCAGTGGGTGAGGAATGGCCGAGTCCCTTCGCTGCGGGCACACTTGGGCATCACCCACCCGGGGAACGTGCTACAGCCCCGAATGTAGGTCATGCACATATGTGCATCATCATGTACACATGTTGGCTTCAAAGAGCTGGGGCTCATCCTCACCGATAACAAACCCGCGTGTGGCTGTTCAACAGATCTGCATTTGTAACTGGCGACCATGGCACATGTGTTATGTACCAGGGGGCTGGGGGAGACCCCCCAGCCTGGTGCTGCTGCTGGCACTCATGTGGAAAAAGCACGGTGGCGGCGGAGACCTTCCCCCCCTAATAGCTGGTGACAGGGACTTGCTAGTGGCGATGTCCCTGCGCCAGGCATGGAGCAAGGACGGAAGGTGTGCGGCGTCCCCGCTTTTGTCAGAAAGGATCTATCAGAGCAGCGGGGAAAGGTCAGCGGGAAAAGTAGGAGCAGGCCTTGAGGATGCTGTCCTGTCTGTCCATCCTGCTGCAAACACCAGCCAGTGATGGCCCCCCCTCCAAGGACAGCTTAAAAGAATAATAAGTGTGGGTTAGGCCGCCTTTGCCTCCCGCTTTTCCAGCCTTTGGGGGTGGTGTTTTCATGCTCCCTCTGCTGCCACCAGAAATGTATTTATTTTTAATGTAAAGCACAATCCGGCGCTGTTCCAGGGCCGGGCCTTGGCAAGAAAGGGAAGATGGTGAGCATGGGGCTGGCGGGGGGAGGCGGAATGTGCCTGTGCTGCTGCCACCAGCTTCGAGGAGCAGCATCTCCCCTGCGGTGGGACCCTCGGCTCCACTGTCCCCGTGGCTCCCTCAGAGGCTGAGCCCAGACTTTCTCTGTCCTAATTCCCTGGGAAACCAGGGATCCTTGTGCAGCTCTTTATTGTTTTCTATAAATCTTGGATTTCTACAGAGCTTGGAGAGGATTTTTTTGGGTAACTCACAGGCTCAATATTAGGGGAAAACAAGGTGTAATGTGCCTGAACCACCCCATCTCTGGGGAATCCCATCACTTTGTGTGTCAGGCAGGGGTTTAATGTGGATTATTTGCTCCTGGAGCATCGAATGCTGGTTTTGAATCCTGGGCATGGTCAGGGCCATGTTTGGGGTGCTCAGAGTTGTGCTGGCTTGTTTGGGGTCCCCATTGATCCCCACGGCTGGGTTGTGGAGGGGGATACGGCCACTGGCCACGTGTCCCCTCTGGGTTTGCAAATCAGAGGCAGGCACTGGTACCTTTTGGCTCATTTCTTACATCAAAATCAAAGCATCCGGATAAAAGGGAGAGACAGGAGGGGTCTGGGCTGGGGGCATTAACACGCCTGGGCTTCCTGGGGCATGGAAAAC
>NW_009931821.1:0-850 GCF_000696875.1 Nestor notabilis | reverse complement strand
CCCCCGATCTCCTTATCTGACAGCAAACGAGTATGTAAATACCTATAGCTGGCCATGTTTAACACACTCAAACATTATTGATTTGTTGGGCCGCTCGAATATTTTCTTCCTGTCCAGATCTGGTTTGCCAATTGCTCATTCGGGCGCATGGTCCCGATGCTACAATACAATAATTGTTAAAAAAATTAAGCATTTCAAATGGACCCATTGATTTGCATATAAATTAAAATTACTGTCTCGCGTATTCCAGTGGTTTGTAATCATTTCGAAATTAAGCTTAACCACTCCATCTAAAAGGGTATATAAATGTCTGTTTTGACTCACTAATGAATTACCTAATTAAAACGTCCCGAGGACGTCGGTCGTTAGGAAGATTGTTAAATTGGGGCTCGCTGGGGGGAAGGATGATGGTGCGAACCGGAGCGGAGCAGCCTCTGTTAGCACTGGGTAATCGAAGCTTCAAGCAGCGTTTCCCGTATTTATTTTCCTTTAGTTTGATCCCTTACCCCTTTTCTATTAATTTTTCTTTTATTATTTTTTCCTTCTTTTTTCTTGGAAGGAATGGAGAAATGAAGAAAGAGAAGAGGAGGCGGGTTTCCCCGAGCCGGCAGCCTGGTGCCCTCTCGGTTCTCCCATTCCCTGTCGCTCTCTCTCGGCTGCTGGGAGCCGGGAGGCGCAGTCAGATCCGGCGGGGCCCGTTCTGCCGAGTGGGGATGCGAACAGGGGTTTTACCTTCCTCAGGAGATTGTGGATAAAAAGGTAGCTCGTCCTAGGAGAGGTAGTGCAAAGGAATGCGAGAACTTCGGGAGAGGGAAAAGAAAAAAAGGGAAAAAGAAAAAAAAGCGAAAGA
>NW_009931820.1:0-1050 GCF_000696875.1 Nestor notabilis | reverse complement strand
ACTCGGAGGGGCTGGAGCCCACTCCCGGCATCCCCCCCGGGGCTTCAGCATAGGCATCGAGAGCCCGGGTGGCTCTGGAGCAGAGGTGGAAAAGAGAGGAAAGGGGAAGAAGACCCCCCAGGATGGTGGAAGCGCCTGGGGTGACCCGTGACCGTGGCCGAGAGGCTGCCTGACCCCGAGCTGGAAAAGGCAGAGGCGGAACTTGACCGAGGAAGGGGAGATGTTTGGATTTGCTTGCAGGATGCTGGGGGTACGCAAGGGAGAAAGGGAATTTCTGCAGGGGGGGGGAATGTGACTCCCTGGCACTCCTGCATCCCACTGGGAACATCCCTCCCACCAGTGACCTGTGCAATGGGGAGACAGCAGCGGGTCTGAAGTGCACAGAATTGCCAAGAAGATTAAAACCAGTTCAGAATCTGGCAGGACAAAAGGAGCAGAAGAGCCAGGACAGCAGGACCCTGCCTACAGAGTGGCGCTCACGTGAGGTGTGAGCAGGGAGCTCACACTGCTGAAGGCAGAAGTGTTCAGTAAACATTTCTGTTCCCTATTTGGTAAGAAGGAGGAAGACGCATTTGCATCACATGAGGATGAAGCACTTCCCAGTGCGTTAGTAACCAAGGAAAGCACGAGACAGCGTCTGCCACAGATAAACAGCCGTAAAAGTGGCCAAGGAGGCCTTGGGCAGCACTTCTCCTTTCCCTTCATGTCCACCCAGCAGCCCTGGGGGTGGGATGGAATGGGAACCGGTCCTGCCAGGCGTGTGGCTCCAGCAGGGGTCCAGGGGGTGACTGGCAGCCCTGGGATGGTGCTGGAATCGGGCGAATTCCTGAAGGAGGGGCGATCCACAGGGATGTCCCATCTCCCTGTGGCACCGCTGGATGCTGAGGGCTGATTCCGAGATGCTTCCTCACCCCTTCCACCGAGCCTCGTGGGAGGGTAGGTCTCTGGGTGACCCTTCTGATGCTGCTGGAGGGGCGGGGAGGGGCCTGGCTATCTCTACTGCAACCAGGCCCACGGGAACAGGAGGCGCTGGGGTTTCTTCCCCCGCAC
>NW_009931819.1:41540-49006 GCF_000696875.1 Nestor notabilis | reverse complement strand
GGCCGGAGCAGCGGGACACTTGTTCTGTCGGCGTCCCGTCCCCTGAAGGTGGATGCAGAGATTTGAGAAGTTGCTGCAGACCAGGAAAAGGACTAGGTTTCCACAGCGCACCGCGTTTTCGGTTACAAGGTGCAGGCGTTGAGCTCTGATACCTTGTTGGCTACTCGATGAGGGCAACAAAGACCTAGAAATAAAGCAGCCCTGAATCAACAGTTATGTTCACACAAATGTTCAGTGTAGAAATAACCAAGGTAATGCAGACGCTTCTTGCTGCAGCTGCACAGTGACTTAAAACACATGAAGGACGTTGCAGTCTGTAGAAAAGCTTTTGGCACGTCTCAGTTCAAAACCAAAGACATAAACCTATGTAGGCAAACTGTGTTCCTTTTGCATAGAAGAGACTTTTGACATGTTGGTATGTTTTAAGTGGAGAGCTGCATTCTGTTCTGTATAGAGCAGAGACTTTATTTCATGTCCAGTCCTTTATAGAGTGTATACATACATTCAATATGAATGACTGACCAAAGGGGAAGTCAGAGATGCGCTTTATCTGCCTAGAGTTAACAACTTCTACATTAATATATACTCCATTGCAGCCTAGATAGTTGAACTCATTAATCTATTCTATGTATCTGAAGCATTTTATATGCCCCAAAACTTGACTTCACATGAAATTTTGTCCTTTTGTGATAAATTTCTGTCCAAGAATAAATTCTGTGCAATCTCTGAACTTTCAAAATTAATCACTATTTGAGAAGCATATGTAGAAAAAGCTGTTTTGCAGGATAGGAAACGTGGTTTTCCTCCTTCTATAACATCCTCGCCTCAGGTTTTCTAAAAAAGCTTTCAGCTGTGAGGAAAATAAGCAAAAAAATTGAGCTTTATTCATAAAAATGTAATGTACTTGACTGCACTAATGATTGCTAGACATCCTGAGAGGAAAGAAGTCGAGGTCTTTTCTGTTGGACCTTGATTCTCTCTGTCCTTATCAAGTTTTATCTTTTATTATCTTGCTACTCCATGCAGAAGATAAATATTGTCTCATCAGAAGTTACCATCTCATGCTTGCACAACTAAGTTCCTGAAAAGAAATATGCTGAAGTCATTAAAGTAGTTTATATGTTATTAAAGTTACTTATATCTACAATAAAATGTGGATTTAAAAGTTTATTGGAGAGTGATTTATCTCAGTGCAAGTTTATTGGGGGTTATTTATTTCAAAGGTGCCAGCTCATTAGATACTTGCGTAAAAGGCCTTATTTTATCTCCTTCATGCCTGGTAATGTCAAAGGAGCCCAACTCTCCTTCCACCCAGCTTTAACTCTGCAGTGCTGGAGAGCATAGATGAATGGAGGAAGACAGGCCAGGTTGTGCCAATATTTTGAGGTTTCTTTACCCATTCACTAAAAGAAGCCTTCATTAGATTTTCATGAGTAGCTTTGGTGGCTGAAGGGCACCCATAGTAATCCCAAGATGGTTTGTGGACCAGAGTTACAGCGGGAGTATAGAATTGTTTGAAGAGGAATTCCAGGGTCTGCCAGACTTGAAAAGGTAATGGTTTTATTCAAGTTACTGCTTCTGTGCAATTGAAATAACCTTTTGATGTGGGTCATGTCTTTATGTAGTGAATTAGTGTGGAGATACAAATTTCCACCAATGGATTTAAATTTCAGTATTACATTGCCTCAAAGATTCTTTTTATTTAATAGTATCTTATTTATTCTTTGCTTTGAAATTAAACAGGAGTAGTAAGAAGTAAATTACATGTTATGAAAAGTATTCTATTGTGATGTTTCAGTGAAAAGGGTGTTGAGGATTAATTTTAAATCTTGTGGATATCTATTCAAGTAAAAGTGTTTGTTGAGTGGGAAGGCTTTTAGTCTGGTGTCCTAAAGAAAGGTACTTACAATTGCAGCAGCTGTAAGGTCATCTTCACTTCATTCCATTATCCAGCATCTTAAAGGAAGGAAAGTCTCAGGGATGACTACATTCTTTCCAACTTGGTTGAAACTGGGATGGGTAGGGGGGAGAGACATACACTGCTACTTCAACAAGAGAAAGGCAGACAGGACTTGATCATACTGGGAGTTAGAGTACTCATTGCATATAAATAAAATCATGCACTCCTGTTGGCTGGAGATACCAGAGGGAATATGAAGAGAACTGGGCTTGATCAAGACACGTAGGAGACAACATGGTAAGAGACAGAACACAACTATCTAGGAGTCCAGACTTCAGCAGTACCACTGTGCACTAAGTCACTCTTCACTCTCCTTTTCAGTGTTTCTTCCATTTGCATTGGGGCTTGAGAAAGGTGAGGTTCATCTTTATGCATAAAACACAGTGGTGACTCAAGCAGCACCTGACTTTGGGCAGTTGCCAGGTGAGTCCTTTCCTCACAGTGGAGAGTAAAGGAAGCAACAAGCTGGTGATGTACACTTGCTCAGAGTCCCAGAGGGTCTGTAGGCAAGAGGAAATGTGCTTGGACCACCCCTCTGCGATTCTGTTTCTGCTGCAGAAAATCAGATCAAATCACTTCCAGCTCTGTGCGGAGACACCGTTCCTCTTCAGACCTTTTTCTTGGATACTGAAGTGACTTGAACATGAATTTCTCCAACAGCAGCTAAACATGAAAGCTGCTGAGCGAAAGTTGATGTATAGTTCACAGTGATGTACAGTTCACAGAATAATACAGAATTTTCTTACAGTAGTTTTTTCTCTTCTCCTTAAGAACTGAAGGAATCTGAAGAAATACTACCATTCTTGAAGAAAGAAAATGTTAAAGTTTATTACTTAAGCAAGACATCTGCTACAGAGGGAGTTGAGAGCTTTCTTGATAAAGTAGATGCTGCTTCAGATGAGCCTACTCCGTTGTCCCGGAGGTCAGATAGAACCTTTAAAACTACTGCCATGCACATTTATACTTCTGGTACTACAGGTAACGTAAATTCACAAAACTAGGCCACACATTCCTCCCAATACTGTGGTTTTTTAGTAAGGAAAGAGAATGTGTTACTTCATCTAATGCCTTCTCTCATTCATTCCCCCCAGGAAACTGAAAATTTGATACCTGTACCTAAACCCAAAAGAACATAGAATATAGGCTGACTTTAAGCACTAAATCTGGGGGGAGAGGCATAAGTAAAAGCTAATCAAACATTAAAGTTTTATGTCAGTAAGGCCACTAGATAGCAGATACATCTTATCCTTGGAGACACTGCTGGCCCAGTGTATTGGCACCAACCTCATACTCAGTATCTTTGGATCATGACCTGTAAATGCTGGGCATTAAGCTTTCAGGTGTCAAGAGTACCAAAAATAACAAGGACAGCACAAAATACAGCTAGTCATGGCCCCTGTGTAAAACTGCAGCTGGTATAGAAGCTGCAACCTGCTCTACCTAAAGGCATCTAGTGTTAAGAGCACTGAGCCGCAGCAGAAACTGGGTGACAAGGATGAAGATGAAGACAACAATCAAAGGCACTCAAACCTATAGCTTCATTAGGAAGAGCAGTGTATGCCTCCATACTAGTCTTTGAGCCTCTTAGAGCAGGAACTCCCCTGGAATGGAAGAAGTAGAAATTTAAATCCTATTTGGGCTGCAGAAGGCAAATGACCTTCATCTTTGTTAAGGGCTCTGTTATCTGTTCTTACAGAATCTACCATCATTGTGTCTTCTAGCACCTGTTGCAACAGGTAATTAGCTCAACTAGCTGATGGGAAACCAAGAAGAGATTTTGTAGTATGAATTTCAGTTTCATCTACTGCGATTCAGAGATGCAAGGAGATACCTAATTCTAGAAGAGATGCAAGATTTGGGATTAACCTCTGTTTTAGCATTTCTGTGCCCTTTGCTGAGCATGCTGGATTCTCCAAATCTCATTTCCTTACTTTCTAGTCACTTGTTATTCCTAGGTTCCATAGTGTTAGTATTAAGGCTAAACACCAGTGTGTTGCATAGATGCAAGCTGCATAACTCTAGAAGTAACACTTGCATTAAGTGAATGAGAGAAAAATCTTTTCTTAAGCCCTTGTGAAACTGACTGGTCTTACTGTGTTTTTTGTTCAAGTTACACATCTTTTTGCTTGACTTTAAACAGGTCTTCCCAAAGCTGCAGTTATTAACCATGAATGCATAATGCTAGCTTGTGGTTTGTTTGATGCTGGCAATGTTACCTCTGAAGACATTGTGTATACTACTCTGCCACTCTATCATAGCTCTGCTTTCCTCATTGGAGTCCATGGATGTATCATGAAAGGTACCATGCACGTGACTAATGTGAATGAACATGCTACAGTGCCGATTTCATGATCCCAGATACACTAAGCCTTTCCCTAGTTACCAAAGTTTGAGATTAAATACTTGGTTATACAGCTCTGTTACCAGAAACTCCGTAAGTCAAGAGACATTCATTTCTCAGTTGTCATCATATGACTTACACAGATCTTAACCCCATACAGATTTTATATTTCACCACCTGGACAAACAGGATATATCCTATCTTATATGACAGCGCTTTCACAGTTTAAGGTAAATTAGTACTGGGTTTCATCCCCAGTAATAGCCTGTAACTTCTGATGAATAGAAACAGAGGTTAAACCAATCATTCAGCACAGATTGTATTTCAGTATGTTTTAGGGAAGAACTTCCAAAAGCTACATAACCCTAATACTACAGGTTTTCTACAATGTTATGCTAAGAAATTCTATAAGATAAGAATTGTTCCTTCTCTTACTTGTTCTATTTCTTTCTACATAGGTGCAACTGTTGTTTTGCGTGCCACATTTTCAGCAAGCCAGTTTTGGGATGATTGCAGAAAATATAATGTGACAGTCATACAGTATATTGGGGAAGTGCTTTGGTATCTATGCAGTGTGCCACAGGTAACATTAACTACCTTTTTTTCCTTTGCTAATTAAACTACTGTGAATATATGTTATATTATGCTTAAAATCTAACCATAAGGGAAGGAGGAAGAAAAAGCCCAACAAAACCCTTCTCTAACAAGGTTGGTAAATTTCATTGCATACTAGTATTAACTTTTTACAAGAGGGGAAAAAAAAAAGGAGCTTTTGGCTTGAATTGATTGTTCTTTTGAATAGTGGAACAATGGTAATCCATTAATGGACATTCTGTTAAAATGCACAGAGAAAACAGTTACCTTATCTGAGAACTCCAGCCGCAAAGCGAAAATGCAAAGTTCTGCAGGAACCAGCGGACCTATGGTTTTGGCAAAGTGAATTTGGGGGGTTTTGTAGCCAAGATGTCCTAGCCCAAGACAGTCAGGTGACCCCAGGTGAAAGTGATCATGTGATTATATAAGGAGTGCCCCCTCTGAAGATGGACTTAACGTACTGTCTTCATAGGGTGCCTATTCACAGGCACTTTCCTTGCTGAGATCCCTGCAGTCATATTAGTGAATCCTTAGTTTCAGAAGTGTGTTGGCATAAAATGACCTTCACAGAGGTAGTGAACTACAGGTAGAACTTAGTAAGAACTAGTTAGTTTAGAATACAGTTAGAATTTAGTAAGGACAAAGGTGGTATCAATCAGTCTTCCCAGCACCATTTGATAACCATAAGCCAGGACACATATTTTTGAGCGTTTCACAATTCCAGTTTCCATGTTCATCTTTACTTTTACCATCTGTTGGGTTGCCCTTTGCACTGTATTTCCCAAAAGGCATAGAGCAAACATACTTACTCTGCACAAACACACATTCTAGTCTGTTGCTGATAGTATAGTCTTATTCATTCAACAAAATACTTCAAATTAAGAAGCCAGTATATATTTAGAAAGACTCTTCATGCCTTAAAATACTATTAAATTATGTAGTAAAATAAAGAGTTAAAGCAAAAGGCAGAAAGCAGAACAAAACAGCGTTTCCATATTTTTACTAAAGTTCTCTCTGACTATTGTTACTTATTAGCGCACTAGATATGTTTATGAATTAAGAGTTCAGTCCTTCCTATTGCTAAGGATAAATATAAACATAAAAGAAGGCATAAATGGACTGCAATCCTCACTGTTTGTCACTTCACTGTGTAAACAGAAACATCTGATAGCGCTATTCAAAGTGCTGTGAAATGTGGCAATAGAATTTTTAGCAGGCTCAATCCTGCACTTAAAATTGTAGATGAGATTTTCTTTCCACTCAAACACCATTTTAAATCCTGCAAACACTTTGCTGAATTCAGGGTTAATTAGACTCTTCTGTAGGTGGTCACCACAAGGCTTACAAACAAAATAGTTTAACATGATGTCTGAGTTTCATTCTGGCTTTTTGCATAGAATTTTTTGTTTCTGTCTTCTTCCAAATCACATCAACTCTTAACTACAGTTAGATGTACAGCCTAATTTGCTCAGTAACTTCTTTTCCATTTCCACATCAAAATCATTAACTTAACTGTAATGATGTTTGCATACATTTTGCTTCAGAATATGTTCAATATTTCTAGACTAAAGTTTCCTTCAGAGTTTTCCAGAAGTAGAAATTCTGCCTTCACTCGGGAGAAATGTGAATTCACGACTCTTTCTTGCTTCTAGAGAAACAATGATCAGGATCACAAAGTCAGTCTTGCCATAGGAAATGGAGTAAGGGCTGATGTTTGGAGGGAATTTATACAAAGATTTGGAAATATTAATATTTTGGAGTTTTATGCATCAACTGAAGGAAATATCTCTTTTGTTAATTACACTGGAAAAACAGGTGCAGTGGGAAGAGTAAACTTCCTGCAGAAGGTAAGAATAACAACAAAATGTGGCATTTTGTCTTTCTTGGTGAAGTTTGGTACATGGGCATATACCAGGCTACTTGTATGACAAGTTGGGAAGAACCTAAGGCTCAGTTACGAGTTTGTTTAGGGAGAAGATTCTTCTCAATTACAGTCTATAGCTGCCCATGCTGGGTAACACAGGTATCTCTCACTAGTTCAGGTAGAAGATTTAGACTCGACACATTCAGTTGAAATGTTATTAATTTGGCTCCTGTTAAGCTGGAAGATGACTATGTAGTATAATTCTGAAAATACTTTTCAAAGATTGAATGTTCATGTTTGTATACATTTTGCAAATTTTCACTAGAAAATCTTATGCTATGAACTGATTAAATATGACGTAAAGAAAGATGAACCAGTCCGAGATGAAAATGGATACTGCATAAAAGTGCCCAAAGGTAAAAACTAATTCCTTAAAAAATTTCAGAAAGGTATTTACTTTTTGAATTACATCTCTTCGCATCACTTCTATCTGGGAAGATGCCAAGAATTGCCATGAGTAAGCCAACCTTTTAAATACAAGTTAGAAAGTATTGCATTTGTTACATACACACGTAACAAATCACATACTGCTGTAATACAGCTTAACAGAATGGTAAAGTACAGTGGGAAATTCAGCATCTGTATACTTAGATTTTAATAACTTGTCCAATTAATAATGGACACATTAACATTTTTGAGTACAGGTC